>NW_026712144.1:1573235-1705154 GCF_030504385.1 Musca domestica | reverse complement strand
GGATAAGGAAATACTTACACCAAAAAACTTCACTTGAACGATGGATTAATGGCACGCGATTAGAAATACAGCTATGGAATTACGAAAATATCAAACAATTTCGCTTGGACAAATGAATATTTCCAAAAAATAATAATAATAAGATAATAAATTCACTGAAAAGCCTAATATTAGCATCAGCCAAATCTTTGAACTGAATTAGAAAACAAAACAGGTATTTATTTTATCACAAAAATATATAAATCTACCTTCGGAATCGGACATAATATAATTAAAATTTTGAATTCTTTTTTTTTTAATCCAAAAAGAATTGTTTGGACAACTAATTGTATAACATGCGAGGTGTGCTGGCATAAGAGTAAGTGAAAGGCATACCGAAAACAAAAACAAAAATAGAAACCGATTTTGGACTCATCCCAAAATCTAGTCGGACTAGGTTATGAAATTGTATTGTGTTTCACATTTTTTTTTTTATGGGCGATGCGAAGGGGACTATGTTCTGCAGGCATATTTGTTTGGTTCCGCTGATCTATGATAACAATGATTGCATTTATGGGGAAGTTGAATAATTTGTATATAAAGATTGAAATTGCATAAGGAAGGTATCATTATCTTCTGGAGTCTATAAGCAATAGGGAGATAGACAGCAGCATCCCGAAATGGTTGGTATTTGGATTACTTACACACCAGCCGGCTGCGGGGACCAAAGATAATCACAATGTATTTTTGCTTTATTATATTCTTGCAGAAATTCATCATCCTCTTTGCCTTGGTGGCCGCTGTTGCCGCTCAACAGGTCAGCAATGAATACTTGCCACCCCATTTCGATCTTGGTGGTGCTAGCTACAGTGTTTCGTCTGTAGCCGCCCCAGAAGCCTCCTACGCCGCTGAGAGCTATGATGTTGGTGCCTCGGCTCCTGCCCACACTTTCTCTGAGGCCGATGGCTATCGTTATAAGACTCATCGCCGTCGTGTCTACAAGACTGCTCGTCGTCATCGTCGTGATGTCTCCACTGAATACTTGCCTCCTGCAGCTTCGTCGGTCTCCACGGAATACTTACCTCCAGCTGCCTCGGCTCCCGCTGTGTCTTATGCTGCCCCAGCTGCTTCTTACGAGTCATATGACGTTGGTGCTTCGGCTCCTGCTCATTCTTTCTCCGAAGCTGATGGTTATCGTTACAAGACTCATCGTCGTCGTGTCTACAAAACCGCTCGTCGCCATCGTCGTGATGTCTCCACTGAATACTTGCCCCCAGCTGCCTCAGCCCCCGTTGCTTCCTATGAGTCCTATGAAGCTGCCCCAGCTGCTTCCTATGAATCGTATGATGTTGCTGCCTCGGCTCCAGCTCATTCCTTCTCTGAAGCCGATGGCTATCGTTACAAGACCCATCGTCGCCGTGTCTTCAAGACTGCTCGTCGTCATCGTCGTGATGTCTCTACTGAATATTTGCCACCTGCAGCCTCTGCTGTCTCTACTGAATACTTGCCTCCAGCTGCCTCGGCTCCCGCTGTGTCTTATGCTGCCCCAGCTGCCTCCTATGAAACATACGATGTAGGTGCTTCGGCTCCTGCTCATTCCTTCTCAGAAGCCGATGGTTATCGCTACAAGACCCATCGTCGCCGTGTCTTCAAGACAGCTCGTCGTCATCGTCGTGATGTCTCCACCGAATATTTGCCCCCAGCTGCCTCAGCACCAGTTGCCTCCTATGAATCGTATGAAACCGCCCCAGCTGCCTCCTATGAATCTTATGATGTTGCTGCCTCAGCTCCCGCTCACTCCTTCTCCGAAGCTGATGGCTACCGCTATAAGACCCACCGTCGTCGCGTCTTCAAGACTGCCCGTCGCCATCGTGTCTAAAGTGTTCTCAAAATAGTACAATGTATTTCGAATTTAGATACTAGGTATTCACATTTCGGAATTGAATACAATTCAAGTTATTTCTAATCCCATAATAAATATGAAGAAGATATGATACATTTATAATTGTTTTAAATGAATAATTTTTGAGTCGAAATTTGTGAAAAAAAAATAATTTTAGTAGTGGTATATCTACCAACCTATATAACCTGGACCGACTCTCTTATCAGCCTCCTAGCCAATTGGCTGATTATCTCATCAATACCCAGACAAATCGGCGTCCGTTTACGACTTTTATTTAAACCTACAAGGAGTTTACTCACTTTTTTTAAAATCCAAATTTTCTTTCCTATACAGGTATCCCTTAAATCTAAACTTCGGCTTGTCAGATCGTAAAAATATCTTCGTAATTATCTGTTCAGAGATATTTGGCTCGTTGGCAATAAAGTAAAATACGCTAAAGTATTTGGATTTCTTTGGTCAGAAAGTACATGGGTGGTATCATAAGCTGGTACGGGAAAAAGAGATCCAATTTTTTGACATGTTACGTTCCTGATCTAAGACTTGATACGGTAGTCGATTAGTTTTATATGAGAAGTCTGTAAAAACGAGCACAGAATGTTCACAACCATCATACATCGAAAAATAGATTATGGTAGATATTTTCAGCACCTAGGGGTGCTTCTGCATGCTCACAATCATCAAAACTCGTAAAAGAGAGTACACGGTCAGATAAAAAAAAGCTCAAAAGTCAAACGCCGTAATTGTTACTTTTTTTAAATTTTATTGAATGAGAGCAAAAAATGTCGGAAATAGCATCAAATTTTAGAATAAGTTTAGATTTGTTCGAACTGGTCACCTTTGACACGCATTATGGCCTTCAAACGACCAATGAAACCGTCACACGCTGTCCGAATATTTCTCTGCGATATGTGGGCCCATTTCCGGCGAAGCGCTTGCTTGAGGTGTTCTACGCTTTGTTATTTTTAGTGCCAACCTTGCTTTCCAAAATATTCCAGACACAATAGTCCAACGGATTGGTACCCGGAGATTTTGGTGGCCATTGTGCGCTGGAAATGAAGCGAGAAACTTCATTTTGTAACCATTCTTGGGTGGCGAGTGCTGAGTGCGATGGTGCTGAATCCTGTTGGAATGTCCAAAGTCTGCGTGCCCAAGGTTTTAATACACCCTCCATTTTCGCGATAATATACGATCGGAGAGCTACGATCGGCTGTTTTGATGGCCTACACCTCACCATGGCCGGCGCTTGAGTTCTAGTGGTCAACCGAAGGTGCACATTTTCAGCTGACCTCTTTGGCAAGTAAACACGAACATTTTGATTGTTTACAAAATGCTGGACAGCGAATGTTTTCTGATCGGAGAAAACCAAATGCGGCAGTATACCACTTTTGAGGCAAGCGAAGCAACTCTTTAGCTCTTTTGAGTCTATTTTCTTTCTGTTGCGGTATAAGTTCTTGCAATTTTTGGAATTTCAATGGCTTTACCCCGAGCTCATTATTCAATATTTACCGAATGGAATATTGCGATATGTTCAGCTCACGAGCCATTTTTCGGCCACTGCGACGCTGGCTTCGATCAAGTCGCTTCTTTACTTTTCGAACCATTTCTGCTGATGTTGCAGTTTTCTTCCGTCGGGCTACGTCCTTGACGTCGGGCTACGGTAACGAGCGATGGTACGAGGCACAAAATATTTATTCATATTTAAATGCTGGAGTGCTCTAACGATAGTCACTTGTGGTTTTCCTGCCAAATATAAAGAAATCACACTATCACGCTGGAATTCCATCACGGATATCTTTTTTTCTGGAAAATTCTCACCAAAATGCTGTTGCAGGCTTGTTAAAGATATAATGAGCTGTCACTGGAATAATTTTGAACAGCTATCGGACGAGTGTCTTAGAAATGATAACAGTGTGAAGTTGGTTGCAATCACCCTATAATGTAATTTCAAATTTCTCGATTCTAGCTCCATCCATTCTTCCAAATATAAATTTTACCAAATTTAGTACTGTCTAGTGCTTTTCGTATACATGAGTACACACTTTCAAAAGGACCTCCTTACTTCGACCTGTCTCTTCAACCTTGATTCCCATTCCAAATTTCATATGTAGTACATTTTAGAACTTTTCATACAGTTGGACCCTTTGGTACATCCATCATACACTCCAAATTTTAGAATTCTAGGTCTACTTGTTCGTCAAATACGAAGTGTAGCTTACTGAGTATCTTTTGGCTCTTTTCCCACCATTCTAACTTTTCACATGACACGAAATGGTACCAAATGTGGCACATTTTTATACCCTCCACCAATACTATGGGGGGCATAATATCTTTGTCATTCCGTTTGTAACTCCTCGAAATACTCATGTCAGACCCAACAATGTATATATATATATATTCTTGATCAGCCTAAAATTCTAAGTCGATTTAGCGATGCCCGTCAGTCAGTCTGTCTGTCTGTCCGTCTGTCTGTTGTAATCACGCTATATTTCGAACGAATAGAGATAGAAGGCTAAAATGTTGCACACATGTCTCTTTTTCCAGTACGCAGGCTATGTTCGTAAATGGGCCATGTAGGTCCACGTCTTCGTATAGCCCCCATATAACGGTACCTCTCGATATTCGGTATTTTGATGATTTTAGCGTCATTAATTACCGGAATTGTTTCAAATTTGGTATTTGAAGTTCGAAAGGGATACTACAGTCTAAACCAGAAAATGATCTGTGCAGGTCCACGTCTTCACATAGCCCCCATATAACGGTACCTCCCAATATTCGGTATTTTGATGATTTGATGATTGTTTCAAATTGCGTATTTAGAATTCGTAATGGGATCGATTAGTCTGTGACAGAAAATTGTCTATGCAGGTCCAGGTCTTCGTTTAGGCCCCATATATTAGTACCTCCCTAAATTCGGTATTTTGACGTGTTTAGGTACAATACCCACCGAAATTGTTTGAGATGTCTATTTGAACCTTGTAATGGATGCTACAGCCTATGACAGAAAATTGACTATGCTGGTCCAGGTCTTCGCACAGCTCCTATATAACGGTACCTCCCTATATATGATATTTTGATGGTTTTAGCTACATTATTCACCGTTTATTTCAAGTTTTGAATAGAATAATGGCTTATGACAAACAATGCCTATGTAGGTCCACGTCGTATAGACCCCAACAAAACGGCTATATTCGGTATTTTTAAAATTAAACAAAATTTTTAAGGATTTTATTTTTGAAAATTTCCAAATTCGTTCCAAATAGTGGAGGGTATTCAAAGTTCGGCCTGGACTTACTTACTTACTTACTGCTTTTTAACATGTTTTAACTTTCGTACCTTCGAAATTTCATATGTTTAGTATCTTTTACTTATTTTCATATTATTCTAGTAACAATTTCCAAAAGAAGTAATAATTTTCCCAGTCTTATATAACACATTGGTTCCAAGAGTAGCCCTCATCAAAATTTCAAGAATCTAGCGTCAGCCTTTTCGCCTAAGCGTTGAATAATCATTGAGTCAGTCCGTCAGTCAATCAGTTTTATTTTATATTAATATATATATATATATATATATATATATATATATATATATATATATATATATATATATATATATATATATATATATATATATATATATATGTATATATATATATATATATATATATATAGGCCACCCATAGGTGCCCTAATAAACCAAAAAACATAATATGTATATATATATATATATATATATATATATATATATATATATATATATATATATATATATATATATATATACATATTATGTTTTTTGGTTTATTAGGGCACCTATGGGTGGCCTAGTTTATAAAATGTGAACATTTCCATATCACATATTCTAATATTTTTCTCAAGCATTATTTGTTTAAAAAGGACAAATTCTACGTAAATTATTAACATTAACTCTGATCGGTCCCAACAACCATCAGGGGCTAACAATCAAAAAGAAAACGCTACATTGTGTAACAAAACACAATTTAAAATTTTGCGAGGGGTTGGGGGGTCAACCATCCACTAATATCACCCTTCAACTAATCTGCAATGATTTGTAACCCATTTTCTGCTAAATACATACATTTGCCGAGATCAGTATCGTAGCAAAATAAACCATTTCCAGCTTTCTTTTAAAGTACCTTTTCCAAATCTCAGCCATTGGCCCAGACACATTCATAACAGTAGCTCACCCAGCTACTGATTCACCACGATTGTGAAAGCGCCGCTCAGTCTACCTTCAAAGATTTAAACGAATCTTTAACTGTCGTCCATTAATCATTTTTTGCCTAATTGAAATTAAGTCACTCGAAGAGCAAAGAGAACACACCGCCAATACTGAAATGTGAGAAAAACAAAAACAAACAAACCTGCAAATGAAAGTCAACTCGTTGGGTAAGCTCGTGCCTTCTCGACTTAGTGTCATCACTTAATCTGGTTGTCGTCGTTTGACGGGCTAGCCAGTGTCTTCAACTCCAAAATGGACGACAACGACAACAATTAATATTTTATTGTTTCCTCGGATAAAGTGATCTCGATTCGAATTGTTGCGAATTGAATGCACACAGCGAGGGACCACATCAAGTGAAAGGCTAGCTCAGATTAGAACAGACTTCTTCTTCTTCTGCTAATCACATTCACAGCAAATGCACCGGTCAGGCAACATAATCAAACAATTGACTAGAAAAAATAGAATAGAATCGGCTGACAGCCAGATGTTTCAAAAGATATATATTCTGCAATAACTTGCTATACCAGCGTTCGGAAATAATTATATTTTCGTATAAAAAGCTGTATTTGTTCACAGCTGAGTATCATTAACGGTTGGATTCTAAAGGAGTTGACTACCGCAAAAATGGTTTGTATTGAAGACTTCCAGCCGAATGCTGACTTCCAGCTGAAGATGGGAACTAAAAGTCGAGATATTTTATTTTTGTTGTAATTTACAGAAATTGTTCATTGTTTTCGCCCTGGTGGCAGCTGCCGCTGCTCAACTCAGCAATGAGTACTTGCCTCCTAATGTTGGAGCTGCATCCGCCCCAGCCGTCTCTTATTCTGCTGCCCCAGCTGCTTCCTATGAATCTTATGAAACCGCTGCTGCCCCTGCTGCCTCTTATGAATCTTATGAAGTAGCTGCTGCCGCTCCAGCCCACTCCTTCTCTGAAGCTGATGGTTATCGTTACAAGACCCACCGTCGTCGTGTCTTCAAGACTGCCCGTCGTCATCGCCGTGATGTCTCGACTGAATACTTGCCCCCTGCAGCCTCTGCCCCAGCCGTCTCTTATGCTGCTCCAGCTGCTTCCTACGAATCCTATGAAACCGCTGCCGCTCCTGCTGCCTCCTACGAATCCTACGAAGTAGCTGCTGCCGCTCCAGCCCACTCCTTCTCGGAAGCTGATGGCTATCGTTACAAGACCCACCGTCGTCGTGTCTTCAAGACTGCCCGTCGTCATCGTCGTGATGTCTCCACCGAATACTTGCCCCCTGCAGCCTCTGCCCCAGCTGTCTCTTATGCTGCTCCTGCCGCTCCAGCTGCCTCCTATGAATCTTATGAAGCCGCTGCTGCTCCTGCTGCCTCCTACGAATCCTACGAAGTAGCTGCTGCCGCTCCAGCCCATTCCTTCTCTGAAGCTGATGGCTATCGTTACAAGACCCACCGTCGTCGTGTCTTCAAGACCGCCCGTCGTCATCGTCGTGATGTCTCCACCGAATACTTGCCCCCTGCAGCCTCTGCCCCAGCTGTCTCTTATGCCGCTCCAGCTGCCTCCTATGAATCTTATGAAGCCGCTGCCGCTCCTGCTGCCTCTTACGAATCCTATGAAGTAGCTGCTGCTGCCCCAGCTCACTCCTTCTCGGAAGCTGATGGCTATCGTTACAAGACCCACCGTCGACGTGTCTTCAAGACTGCTCGTCGTCATCGTCGTGATGTCTCCGCTGAATACTTGCCCCCTCTAGCCTCCAACTCTGTTTCTACTTATGAAGCTCCCGCTGCTTATGAATCCTATGAAGTTGAAGCTTCTGCTCCCGCTCATTCTTACTCTGATGCTGAAGGTTACCGTTACAGAACTCAACGTCGTCGCGTTTTCCGTCGTCGTCGTGTCTAGAGGCTCATTTGAGAAGAAATGCAATTTTTTTTTTGCAAATCAAATGTAATCTATAGTAAAATTAGTCATAACAATGTTTGTTGTGAATTATAGGAACATAGATAATAACAAATAATACAGAAAAAACACCAAGAGAAAATAATTTAAATCTAGTCATGTTTTCCTTTAATGAACAAAGTTTGGATGGGGAAAAAAGGTTTAAAACCAGGAGCAAAATACGGTCATATATATTCTGAAGGACGATAAGAGTCACCAATAGTGGTTTAGTAAAATGATTTTTAAAAGGCTATTAGATCTACCATCTGAACATATTTTAAAAGATCATTGAAAAATATTTCAGAATTTTTTTTCTATGGGCCATCAATGATACAAAATGTGGTTTTTGACATTTTCAAAGGACTATCACAGCTAACATTCGTTGATTATACACCTTGTTTATAGACTATCAGAACTACATATACGAAAATTTAAAATTCTTTCTTATGGGATTCGTTGTTGATTTTTGTCAATTTTAAATAATATTTTCTAAATAATTTTTTCCAAACTATACCGATGAAAGTTACCAGTCGTGGATTTTAAAAATGTTCAAAGAGTTATTAAAGCTGCTAATAGTGGGGCTGGTTTTATTCAGGAAAGTTTTGCCAAGGAATGGTAGTTGAAAATTTGATTGATATTTATAGACAAAGATATTTTGAAATTTTCAAATAATGCTTTTGCAAAAAAGTCGGTCAAATTTTCGATACTCATTATGGTGATATGACCCATACATACATTAATACATTTTTCTGTAATTTTCCCTTAATTGGATCTAATGGAAGGAATAATATTACTGGAAAGCCCTGTGAAACCTAAATTTTTTTCCATGGTGTACAACAAGAAACAACACAATCCACTCACGATGGCTCCGAAATATAGCGTAGACTATTTTTGCAAAAGTACTTTCTCTTTCGAGGTTTACTCTTTACTCGAATTCGAGCGGGAGTAATACTACGAAAAAAAAATAGATCAAGTGCAGTCTATTTTTCTATGTCACTCGAATAAGGCCGAGTAGGCTTCGCTAGAAATCGAGCTGTTTCTACTCCAAGACTAGGAGACAAATAGAGTCCATGGGATATCTATGTAATCATAGAATTTTGACAAGTAAGGAAAGACTATAGTCGTGCGGGGCCGACCATGTGATAGCCTACAACACTACAATAGGTTCGAAGTCCCTTTATAAGCAAATCCATTTTGGAAGATTTCGTTTTCGAAATAATGCCAAAGAGCCCTGCCCAGAGGTTACCCTTAGGTTTTTGACCCGGAGAATTTGGCCAATATTTACGCACTCCGTAGTATTGTGAAGTATTCAAAACAATTGCACACGAAAGTTGTGGTCCATATTACAGCTAAATATAATTCAATGTTCATCCAAAATGCTACACTTATTCTCTGTCCTCAACTCTCATCCGATGCGAAATTCCGTGTCGATTAGTTTTCAATTGTGGCCTATAGAACGAACACAAAATTACAAAATTTTAAAATTTTTCAGCCATTTAAACCTCTAAATGCACATCCTAAGAACAATAGACTTCAATTCCGACCCACCCCCACGCTGAATTTCGTGAGGATCGGACGATAATTGCGACATACACATAATACCTTCAAAACGTAGTGTTGGGGGGTGTAAAAATTTAAAAAATTAAAATTCAAAATTGTAAGTCAAATTAGAAAAATCGCATGCGATACCAAAATATGACAAAAATTGAAAAAAATGAAACAAAAGACATACATTTTTTATTGGTATATTATCCCGCGATTTCCTTAGATTTTAACCTTTTCTGGCAAAAGACCATTCCGAATTGATGTGAATTGTGAAAATCGGTCCAGCGGCTCTTGATTTATAAGCAGAATAAATAAGATCAATTCTTTTATATATGTAGTGTACCTATTTTGCTATATATCCGATTTCTTGGCTATTAGCATCACTGTAATGGTCAGAAGTGATCTTTTAATGTATTTGTGATTTGGCTGGGATTGAAAATATTCGCGGTTTAGTGAAAATTTTCCTATTTTCTTAAATAAAAGATAGGGTCTATTTTACCCGCTAATTATTGTTCGATGGCCGCTCAAATTGGTAGGTTTCTGCCCAGTCCCAAACTCTAACTCCATGTAAATTTTCGCGTCGATTGGTTCATAATTGTGACCTATAGAGCAACTGCAAAATCAGGAATTTTTTCTGTTTTTGGTCCATTTCAACCCCTAAATATCGTGCGATCATCTCCAAAAACAATAGGGTTCTATTCTGACCCTAACCCCACCTACATTTTCAATTTCGTGAGGATCGGTTCATAATTGCGACCTGTAGCTTGATTATAAATTAACATGGACAGACGGACATACATAGCTAGATCGACTCAGCTCGGCGAGCTAGGAAGACACATGTATACTTTCCTATGTGGGAAACCAATATTTCGAGGTGTTACATACTTTTTGGCCCAATCAAACTTATAATACCTCCAACACATAGTGCTGTAGGGTATAAAAATCCTAATATTTGTATCAGTGGCAGGTTTGGTGCGAAAATGAACAATACAGACCGACTCCTTCTAGTACTTCCCGCTCAACGCTTATAAAATGTGAACTAAGAGTACAATTTTCTTAAAATTTCGCACATCCCAATATTTCTAACAACTTTAGGACTGATATGAATATGGAATCACATCGCAAATTTGAATATGAGATCTGGTGTGAAGTTGCGATGTATCGGCTCACTCCTACTGATACCTACCCCTCAATAAAATGTTATAAAATGTGAAATATGAGTCCGAAGGTCTTCACATCTCAATATTTCCAGCAACACAATATCTGGTATAAAGAACCGATAGAACGGACCACTTCTTCTAGTACCTCTCCCCCAACGGGTCAAAATTTTGAATAACCATGAAGCTCAGAAAACGCAAACCGATTCTGTTAAACTCGATACATCCTAATATTTCTATCAACGCAAGATCTGATGTGGAGATGGGATATATCGGATCACTAATTCTGGTACTTCTGACACAACGGGTAGTAAGTATTTTCATTTTTTTTAGACATATAATGAAATTTGTTGAACAATAATTGTGTCTTAGACGTCATCCTTCTAAAGTGATGCTATTTAGGACAGTTTTAAATAAGAGTGTTTTAATATTAATAAGTACCTGGGTCACATTTGAACTTTTGATGTATTCCGGAATCTATAGTAAAATTGTATGGCAAGTAATTTTGGAGAATATTATCGCATTATCCCATTTAAAGGTAGTTTTTATCCATAGTTTGAAAAAAAGAACCTAGAACACCCCTTTTGTGACTCGCTTGAGTGTAAAATTCTCGACCAAAATAGCCCTCGCATCGTTATATATAATATTGCCCAAAACAACATACTTACAGTGCCATGATAGCACGGAATTTTAATCTGAAAATTAAAAAAAGTTCAGGCGGGCCGAACGTTTAACACCACCATTTGGAAGGAACTTGAAAATTAAAAAAAAAAATCGGAAACTACCACTTAAATGAAGGCTGTAATATGGAGACTATACGAAGACCTGGACCTGCTTAAGATTTTTTTTTTTTTTTTTATAATAGGCTGTAGTAGCCATTACTTACTTCAAATATCAAATTTGAAACAATTCCGGTGAATAATGTCCTATAAATCATACAAATACCGAGCTTCGGGAGATACCGTCATATGGGGGCTATACGAAGACGCGGACCTGCATACAAAAATTTTTGTCATAGGCTGTAGCACCCATTACGAGTTTCAAATACGAAATTTGAGCTAATTCTGGTAAATAATGTTGCTGAAATCATCAAAATACCGAATATCGGGAGCTACCGTTATATGGGGGCTATGCGAAAACGTGGACCGACATGGCCCATTAACCTGCATATTGGTTTTAGTCTTCTATCTAAATTCGTTCGAAAGAAAACTTGGATGACAGACAGACAGATGGACATCGCTCGATCGTCTTAGAATTTATATTTGTAGTAGTTGTGCGGTCATGTATTTATTTTTGTTTTGTTTCCATTGACCCTTGTAACGACTCTCGGGGGTGTTTCGCCTGATGCCTCCTGCAATTGTTTGGGGGAAAGATCTTGTAAATGCTTTGATTTGACTATATATGAATGTCATTGTGATAAAGTTTTACAAGAATTACATTGGCGAGACGGGTTGGATTTTGTCTGTATCTCGACGATGAACATTTTTTGCCTTGTTTATGAAGCTTATATAAAAATTATATGAAACAACAAGTAAGCAAAGGCTATATACGTGCGGGGCCGACCATGTGATACCCTATAACACCATATAATATTTAAAAACATCCTTAGGTCCAAATGCATTTTAGTCGATTATTTGAAATAATGCTATACTGTACTGCAGATATGTTGCCGTTGGTTTTTAACCGGGGTTATTTTCCTTATATTTACACTTTATGTCGTGCTGATAGGTATCCAAAACAATTGCACACAAAAGTTGTGATCCATTTTTCATGCAAACTATAACTCACGGATCGTCCAAAATGCTACACTTCTACGCTGTCCCTGTCGATTGTGATCTATAGAGCCTCTTCAAGATCAGAAAAGTTTCAATTTTTGGTCCATTTGATTTCCTTCCGGCTTCAATGCTGATCCTAATTCGATCCACATGCTGAATTTCTTGAGAATCGGATGATAATTTCGACTTGAATATAATAATCCAAAAACTTTGTGTTATGAGGTGAAAAACTATTACCAAACGTATAATTCAATATTGTAAGTCAAATATAAAACAAGTAAGAAAAGGCTACAGTCGAGTGGGGCCAACCGCTGAATACCCTACAACACTATAATAAACGATACAGTTTATATAGGCGAGATACTCGAAAGAATTCCACAAGATATTGTGACAAATAATAAAAGAAAACCATCAGGTTTCGTTCTCTAATTTTCGAATAATAGCAACTTCAACTAATTTGCTCATTTCCAATTTATTGGAAGATGTTGGACTTAAATGGTCTTCCAAGATCTGGAATCAATATTTCCCAAAAACCTAACATCTCTCAGAACTGGCAAAAGATTAACATTTATTACTGGTTTTTGACTGAAACGAAATATGAGATATAGACATTTATATATATATTTATATTCTTCAACGAAATCAGCGTTAACGAAATAGTCAGAAGTGCGTCTTTCCTGTATTTGTGAATTCTACAAAAAGTCACTGGAATGGACATTTTCGTATTTTGTCTACAAAAGTTGGCAAACTCCTTCACACATTGAATATTTTTGGATGGCCATCCAAAACTGCTTGGCTTTTGCAATGTCCGGTAATCCCCATTCAAATATGCATGAGGACCGGGCGATAATTACGACATGCTGACAATTTTGCAGTTTTTGGTCCATTTCAACCCCTAAATATATGGCGAACATCTCCAAAAACAGTAGGCTTCTATTCTGACCCTCATCTTATCCCCATGCAAAATTTCGTAAGGATCGGGCCATAAATGCGATCTGTATATGATACCCTGATATCCTAACTACTTAGTTTTGTTAGCTGTAGAAATATTACCAAATGTTTAATTCAAAATCTAAATATGCCAAAAATATGACAAAATTGAAAAAATATGAGAAAATGTTACAAAATCAATATTTTCATCTTTAGAGAGATATTTTATGCGATTTTTTTTACATTTTTTCTTTCCTGCCAAGAGGCCATTCTGAATTAATGAGAACTGTTGAAATCAGTTCAGCCGTTCTCGACATATAACAGATCTTTCAAGCATATCTTCTTTGATAGACATATATATCACACATAATTTGCTATATATCCGATTTGTTGGATGTTAACATCAATGTAAAGATCCGAAGTAACCTTGTCATGGCTTTGTGATTTCGCCGGGATTTAAAATATTCGCGGTTTAATGAAAATTTTAAATATTTTCAACAAAAAAGATATGGTCTATTTTACCCGCTAAATATTATCCGATGACCACCCAAATTGGTAGGCTTCTTCCCCGCCCTAAACTCTAGCTACATGCGAAATTTCGCGTCGATTGGTCTATAATTGCGATCTGTATAGCTACTGCAAAATCCGACATTTTTTCAGTATTTGGTCCATTTCAACCCCTAAACATTTGGCGATCATCTCCAAAAGAAATAGGCTTCTATTCTGACCCTAACCCCACCTTCGTGCAAAACTTCGTTAGGATCGGGCCATAATTGCGACCTGTAGAGTGATTACAAAATAACATGGACAGACGGACGGACGGATACCTAGCTAGATCGACTCAGCTCGGCGAGCTAGGAAGATTCATATATACTTTCCTATATGGAAAACCAATATTTCGATAATAATAATCGATTATAATAACCCCAACACATAGTGTTATAATAACCCCAACACATAGTGTTGTAGGGTATAAAAATCGCATGCGATAAAAATATGACAATAGTTATAAGCGATCTAACTAAAATCTCCTACATAATATATGAGTTTGTTGATATTTTGCTATATATGCGATATCTTGGAAATGAGCATCACGGTCAGAAGTGACATTTTTGTGGATTTCTGACTTCGGCAGAATTAAAAATATTCGCCGTTTACTGTAAATTGTCTTATCTTTTCACATAAAAGTTATGGTCTATTTTACCCGCTAAATATTGTCCGATTACTATCCAAATTTTTTAGCTTCTGAACCAGCCCTCAACTCTAGCCCCATGCTAAATTCCGCATCGCAAAATGCGGTTTTTGGTCCATTTCAGCCCCTACATATTATGCGATATTCTCCAACAACAATAGGGTTCTATTCTGGCTCTAACCCCACCTCCATGCTAAATTTCGTGAGAATCGGACCATAATTGCGACCTGTAGAGTGATTACAAATTAACATGGACAGACGGACATACATAGCTAGATCGACTCATATCGGCGAGATAGGAAGAAACCAATATTTCGAGGTGTTACATAATTTTTGGCCCAATCAAACTTATAATAGCCCCAACACTTACTGTTGTAGGGTATAATGAAGAAAATCCGACAATTTTGCGACCCAAATATATATTTTTCGAATATGACTGCAAAATACATATTTAAATCGGCAAAATTGTCTGATATTCTTAATTGTTTCGTATATTTTTTGTTGCAAAATGGTCAGGCTTAATCCTTTTTATTAAAACAACGTTCGTTTGTTAGTGGAGAACGATAGTAATGTTTACAAGGGGTAAGGTAGAGAATACCTAGGTTTCGTATAGTTTTTATATAAAGAAATTTTCATTGTTTCGAGTCGTATTTCATGGATAAATAAATACTGGATTTAAGTAATTTGGATTTTCTATGAGGAGATTCTTCTCTAAGTACGTAAGCAATTTAAAAGTCGATATACCAGCAAGCGCAAGAATTTCTTCTTTCATAGAAGCAAATATGTGCTTTATTAAGAAATGTAAATGTTTATTAATGAAATCATTATTATAAATACCACAAAAATTGCTGGCAGCTAGGCTATAATTGCAATATCATTAACAAATAACTACAAAAAAAAAAACACTAAACATAAAATGCTACAAATCTGAGGGTTATCTATTTTCTTTACTCTTCCACACAAAGCCCAGCCAGCAGCAGACACAAAAGAAAGCAAATCGATGCCTTTAGGTAATGTTCCACAATTCGCTGGTATAATGAAGCACCCAGATCTCTTGGTGGTGGATCATAACTCAACATAAACCACTTTAAAATGATAATAGGAGTTACTTTTTCTTCTATAGAACTTGTTCCAATTTCAGCGTTTTTTTGTTCTCCTTCTTCTTCGTTTTGTTCGTCGTACGTTTGGCAAAGATTTATGAGAAAAAGTCATTTAAATTAGCAAAGCTCAATTAATCTTTTGATAGCGCATAAACATAAAAGCTATTATATAAAACAAGTTTTCTTCTTAGTTTTTTTCGTATTATCAAAAGGCCAAATTTGGCCAAGCAATTGCTTAGGTGTTAGTGTTATCGCGGCGGAGCGGTGAAAGAAATACAACACAAGAATCAAAAGAGAAAATACAAAGAAATGGCCGGCTCAGAAGAAGAAGAAGAAGCCACATTCACATGATTTAAAACACATTTCGGCCAATAGATTGTTCGACTAAAATAGGAATATAATTTGCATTTATTAATCGAAAGACAAAAAACAAAAACGTAATCGAATAAAAGGTTCGATGAGACAAAGCGTCGCTGGCTTGCCTGCTTTAATATCGGGATTATGCAAAATCGGAATAAAAAATAACAACACAAGAAACTATACCAGTTCTGGCAGCTGACAACAGTAATTTATAAAAAAAATATAAAAAATTAAATGTTTAGAAACACGAAACTATAATTAGGCAATTATGGAGAGAGAGGGATTTCAATTTGCATTTGTCTTTCTTTCACTGCCACACGACACACTGCAGGATGACAAATTATACTAGGGCACAAATTGTATTTATAAAACGTTAGCTTGTTTCATGGCAGTAATTAAAAATGTTACCTGTTTAAAATATAATCCTCAGTGGTATACACATGGCGAACATCTCCGATCTATATTTTAAATATTCCAAGTATTCCATATACTTATCGGATTTTCATATTTTAGCAATATTATAGATTATTATAATAGCATTTGGCAACCCAAACCAGAGAATGTTGAATTTCTTGGAGAAACCTTATTATATTTGCAGTAAGGTCAGTCCATATCAAATTTTGCAAAGTTCAATATTTATCTATTATTTTTATACCCTCCACCATACTAATTTTGTCATTCCGTTTGTAACTCCTCGAAATACTCATGTCAGACCCAACAAAGTATATATTCTTGAACAGCGTAAAATTCTAAGACTATTTAGCCATGTCCGACTGTCTGTCTGTTGTAATCACGCTATCTTTCGAACAAATTGAGATAGAAGGCTAAAATTTTGCACACATGTATATTTGGCCATGTAGGTCCAAATTATCGTATAGCCCCCATATAACGGTACCTCCCGATATTCGGTATTTTGATGATTTTAGCGACATTATTCACCGGAATTGTTTCAAATTTCGCATGTGAAGTTCGTAATGAATACTTTAGCCCATGCCAGAAAATTGTCTGCGCATGTCCACGCCTTCGTATAGCCCCCATATAACGGTACCCCCTATATTCGGTATTTTGATGATTTTAGCTACATTATAAACAGATTTTTCTTCAAGTTTCGCATTTAAATATTGTAATAACTTATGACAAAAGTTGTCTACGCAGGTCTACGTCGTCGTATAGGTATTCGGTATTTTTAAGATTTTAACTGAATTTTAAACGGATTTTATTTATTTATTTATCTTTTTTTTTTGGAAATTGCCAAATTTGTACCGAATGTTGGAGGGTATTAAAAGCTCGACCCGGCCGAACTTACAGCTTTTTTACTTGTTTTTATTGAATGTTGGTACTGTCAATATTTTTCTCTCAAAGACAGTAAAAATAAACTCTTCGGATTATCCTTGTCATTGACAAGATTTGCAGAATTCTATTAAAATACAGAGTGAGATGAAAAAACTGCAACCAACTATAGACTACTGTCATTTCTAAGCTACTCGTCCGACAGGTGTTAAAATTGTTCCAGTGACAGCTCATTATGTTGTTTACAAGCGTACAAAAGCATTTTGGTGAGAATTTTCCAAAAAAAAGAGGAATTGGTGATGGAATTCAAGCGCGATAGTGTGCTTTCTTTATATTTGGCTGGAAAACAACAAGTGCCTATCGTTAGAGCACTCCAGCATTTAAATGTGAATAATTTTTATGTGTCTCGTACCATCGCTCGTTACCGTGATACTGGTAGCGTAGCCCGTCGTCCAGGAAGTGGGCGGAAGAAAACAGCAACATCAGCAGATGGTTGGAGAAGTAAAGAAGCGACTTGGTCGAAACCCGCGTCGCAGTGGCCGAAAAATGGCTCGTGATATGAACATATCGCAATATTCCATTCGACAAATATTGAAAAATGAGCTCGGGGTAACGCCATTGAAATTGCAAAAGTGCAAGAAATTACAGCGCAACTGAAAGGAAATAGACTCAAAAGAGCCAAAGAGTTGCTTCGAAAGTGGTGAACTGCCGAATTTGGTTTTCTCCGATGAGAAAACATTCGTTGTCTGGCAGTTTATAAACAAACAAAATGATCGTGTTTAGTTGCCAAAGAGGTCAGCTGAAAATGTACACCTTCGGTTGGCCAACAGAACACAAGCGCCGGCCATGGTAATGACCATTGTGTGGGCCACCATAACAACCAATGGTCGCTGTCCGCTCGTATTAATCGACCGTGGCATCACAATAAATGCGAATATTATTGCGAAAATATTCTGGAAGGTGTATTAAAGCCTTAGGTACGCAAACATTTTGGCCGCAGACCTTGGACATTCCAACAGGACTCTGCACCATCGCACTCAGCACGTGCCACTCAAGAATGGTTACAAAATGAGGTTCCTCGCTTCATTTCCAGCGCACAATGGCCACCAAAATCTCCGGATACCAAACCGTTGGACTATTGAGTCTGGATTATTTTAGAAAGCAAGGTTGGCACTAAAAAATACCAAAGTATCGACCACCTTAAACAAGCGCTTCGCCAGAAATGGACCAAAATACCGCAGAGCAACATTCGGGTAGCGCGTGACAGCTTCATTGGCCGTTTTGAAGGCCATAATTCGTGCCAAAGGTGTCCAATTCGAACAAATCTAATCTTATTCTAAAATTTGATGCTATTTCCGACATTTTAAGCTTTCGTTCATTAAAATTTAAAAAAATGTAAAAATGATGTGCGTTTGATTGTGTTGTGGTACTTTTATCTCACCAGCCGACAGACAGGCGGAATTTAGCTTTATATAGGGTTATGTCTAAATTTGAACCGGTATACTTTATTTTCAATACCACAAATCTTCGAAGTATTAGAAACATATATACCAATTTTCATTAATTGAAAATGATAGATATATTTGATTTCAACAGATTTCGTTAAGACGACTTAGAATTTAAAGCTGATCAGTAACATCAAACTTTGGATCATTTTCTCTGTATATGCCCAGCGTTTGCTAATATCAGAGCCCAATTCTTAGGGAGCGACACTATACCAGACCTTAGTCGGATCATGGTAAATGATATAAAACAGTTAAAGAATTTCATAAAGGCAACAGAATTTCAATTATAACAGACTGTTTAACAGCACGTCTTCCTCGGTAAAACCCCTCTGACTAGAGCGCACAACAGGCCTATACCTGCTTAAGTGCATGCCCAAAAGGGCTTGAGGCGAAATTGTTTTTGCCCCTCTTTTTCAACCTTACCTAACCTAACCTAACATCAGACGAATATCTCGAGGTGTTGAAAAACTATATAACAATTCAGAGCACATATTTCCTCGTTTTCACTCTGGAGTGAAATTTGCTCCAGAGCGGGAGTTTTTAAAAAGTGGAAGTTTTTTAAGGAATTCACTCACTGTGGGGGACTGGGGTGATAGTATACAAAATCAAAGAATAGAAAAACAGCAGAAGCAAGGTGACGGTGGTTCTTTTTGCTTTATTTGCAGCTCTTGGTTGGAGGAAATACACAAACATACAAGAACAACAACGGTATGACAAGGTACTCACTCTTATTTGAGCGACATCGAAAAATACAGTATGCTCGATTTTATTTCAACTCTCATAAAATTCGAATGAGTATCAAACACAAATCGGATCATATCGAATATCACAACATAATGATAAACACTAATCTGGTACTAACTGACTACTGGTCTACGAGTATTGGCAATCATGCAAAGGACCTGAGTTCGAATGCAATTTTAACATCACTTACGGAAACGCAGGGATGAGGGAAATAAAAAGGTATCCTGTAGTTCCTCCGTATTCTATAATTTATATGTAATTAGATTGCCTTCGTCATCTAAAATTTATTTATCTTAACTATGGGCAGTTCGAGTTCCAAAATAGTGAAACTTTATTTAAAGCACCAAAAGCCTATGAGATGACAAATGCCATGTTATACGTTTGATGTGATTTATACCACTATTTAGAAAAACTACTTTTTTTTTGGCAAAACTAACCTAAAGTAACCTCTTCACAGAGCAGTTAGGCACAACATAATATAAGCATAATTTTCCAATAAAAAAAATATATTTTGATTGAAAACACTTTGCAGTCGTTCTTGGCATTCGAAAGAACAATAGGGCGAAATATTTTGACATTTAACAAGGAACTAAAAGTTGATTGCAAAATGACGTTTTGTTTGAATTGAAGTGTTAAGACAATAATCGATTAAATTTATAAGCTATACTTTCAATAAAAATATATCTATTTTCGAAAACAATAAACAAATGAAAAGATTATCTTAACTCGCACTTGACATTGATATCGCAAAAAAAAACAAAGTATCAATAGACAGACGACGGGCGGGCAGACAGACAGACAGGCAGACAGACCGGCAGACAATCTGCCAAATAGACGAACAAATGAATGAATCTGAAAAACACCAAACTTGACGCCGGACAGCCGTTCTTCGTTCAATCAAAATCCCATTCATAGTTAGACCAGATTGACGGGTCGTCGACGCCAACAGTGATGATCGTCAATGGTTCTAAATATATATCGAAGTTGTTTTTTTTTTATCGATTTCATATTCATCAACTGTCTTTCTTGCTGTTATTTGTTTTCTGAATGTGATAAATTATATTTGACAAGAAAAGATCACTGTTAACACTTATTAGCAATTATCGCCATGCAATCAAAAGAGTCTTGTTAGCGTTTTGGTGTTTTTGTTTAATGAGCTATGCTGATTAGAAGATTCAATCAAGAAGGCGCCACAGTTGGTATTTGTTCTGCCATTCGAAAGAGAATTCTGAAACAGAGCCAAGCCTCTTCTGTCATGTTTCCTAAAATAATTGTTCTCTAATCTGCACATAAAACATTAGAAGTTATTGAAATTTCCTATTAGGCTAACAATTTTATATTCTCAAAAAAAAAAAAAAATAAGAAAAGAAACGAAAATTTAGAAGAAAAATATATATTTATTATATCTTCATTCGTTAAAGAAAAGAGGTACATACCTTCTTTTTGTAATCATAGGAAGTCTTAATGAGATAAGTTGCTTTCAAGTGAAGTTGTAAAGTTCGTAACGACAGGTTGCAACGTTTAAAACCCTCCACCATTGGATAATGCGGTTAAACTTTTCAAAAAGTTTTCAAAGTTGACGACGCCGTTATATAGTGACCATACCAAAATGGGAACAATTTTATGCTGCAAATATTGTTATCTATTTTAATTCTTAAATACCACATTTGAAACAATTTCGTGGGTAAATGTGACTAGGATTATCCAAATACCGAATATCGGTGGGTACCGTTTTTTTCTACGTACCGACGTAGAAAAAAGTGGACATAGATATTCAATGTTATTCCACCGGGGCTAGAACCCATTAAAATGTGGCTAAAGTCATCAAAATACTGAATATCGGGAAGTTCCGTTAAATACGAAAACGTGGACAGATATATCTCATTTTCGATACCAACCACCCTAAGCACATACAACGTGTTGTGCCGAATTTTGAATTTATACGTCAAATAATGTAGGCTGCATAGTGATTTCAAAAAAAAGTCAGACGATTTAAGTTTTTATGCTGGTTATGAATATATATACTTTATGGGGTCTGCGACGAATATTTAGAGATACGGAAATAAAATAACGGAATAAAAATTTAATATACCCTCTTTTTCAAGTTGGAGGATATGATGAAATATAATTCCAAACCAGTCCTTTTAAAAATTGCTCTTTACTCTAATAATACTCAATTTTTTCAATAATTAAAGTAATAGAAAACCCTTTGAAAGAAGGGGCAAGCTCCTCTCTTCCACATTTGTATACCCTACACCGCATAGTGGTAACATATAGAAGGAAGGAAGACAGACCCATAGTTACTTTTGAGGATATTCATAGAAACACTATGTGCGTCGATTTATGGATGTCAGTCCGTCTGTCCATGCATACTTGTGAACAAAATGTAGGACGCATTTATTTTTCGATTGAAATGTAATTTTGCAAAAATTATTTGTTTGGCCCAAGGACGAACGATTTGGTTATAGCTCCCCTGTATATCTTTATTTTATCAGGTTAATTGTGCACCAAATGGCTAACATCGGCCCAAATGGACTGAAATTTGGCAATTCCCACTGAATTCAACCCATAAACGAGTACTTCAAATTTTGGGGAAAATCGTTTCAGATAATGCTATAGCTCCTATATTTATGATTCGTCCATTTGTTGTTAAATTCCCTCACATGCGAAATATGTACACCACAACGATATTTGATACCGGACATCAGATACAGCTCGGTTCTGAATTGTATATACCTTCCATACACATCTAAACCCGATTTTACGGTTATTGTCCACCATATATGTAATATCAGTCCAAATTGGATAGATTTTTCACATTCAACCGAATTTTTTTCATTTGGTTAAACCCTGTATCAAATTTGTCGAAGATGATTTTAGAATTGGATATACAGATGAAAAAACTGAAACCAACTTCAGACTTCTGTCATTTCTAAGCCACTCATCCGACAGCTGTCAAAATTATTCCAGAGACAGCTCATTATATTGTTTACAAGCGTACAAAAGCATTTTGGTGAGAATTTTCCAGAACAAATGTTATTCGCGATGGAATTCAAGCGGGATAGTGTGATTTCTTCATATTTAGCTGAAAAATAACAAGTGGCTATCGTTAGAGCACTCCAGCATTTAAATGTGAATAAATCTTTTGTATTTCGTACCATCACCAAGATACTGGTAGCGAAGCCCGACGTCAAGGAAGTGGACGAAAGAAAACATCAACATCAGCAGAAATGGTTCGAAAAGTAAAGAAGCGAATTGATCGAAACCCGCGTCGCAGTAGCCGACAAATGGCGCGTGAGCTGAACATATCGCTATATTCCATTCGGCAAATATTGAAAAATGAGCTAGCGGTGAAGCCACTGACATTTCAAAAAGTGCAAGAACTTACACCGCAACAGAACAAAAATAGTTGCTTC
The DNA here is from genome assembly GCF_030504385.1 of Musca domestica. Taxonomy (NCBI): domain Eukaryota; kingdom Metazoa; phylum Arthropoda; class Insecta; order Diptera; family Muscidae; genus Musca; species Musca domestica. The sequence continues at coordinate 1,682,107 of NW_026712144.1, read as the reverse complement.
GATTGGTCGAAAGTGGTGAACTGCCGAATTTGATTTTCTCCGCTCCGATGAGAAAACATTCGTTGTCCAGCAGTTTGTAAACAAAAAATGATCGTGTTTACTTGCCAAAGAGGTCAGCTTATAATGTGCAGCTTCGGCTGGCCACCAGAACTCAAGCGCCGGTGATGGTGTAGGCCGCCAAAACAGCCAATGGTCGTTCTCCGCTCGAATTTATCGGCCGTGGCATCCGAACAAATGCCGAATATTATCGCGAAAATATTCTGGAGGGCCCATTAAAGCCTTGCACATTCCAACAGTACTCAGCACGCACCACCTAAGAATGGTTATAAAATGAAGTTCCTCGGTTCATTTCCAGCGCACAATGGTCACCAAAATCTCCGGATATCAATCCGTTAGACTATTGTGTCCAGAGTAATTTGGAAATTGGTTGGCACTAAAAAAGGCCAAAGTGTCGATCACCGCCGGGGATGGGTCAAAAAATACCGCAGAGAAACATTCGGGCAGCGTGTGACGGTTTCATTGGCCGTTTGAAGGCAATAATTCGTGGCAAAGGTGATTAATTCGAACAAATTTGTCGAATTCGTTGATCGATTCAGAGTTGAATATAGTTCCCAAATTGTGACTACTCTAAAGCCATGATACGCATTCAAATAAGGTTCATAGTTGGTATGATCTTCTTCACATAAACTCCCAATATACACTTTTTATACCCTCCACCATAGTATGGAGGGTATATTAAATTTGTCATTCCGTTTGTAACACCTCGAAATACACATTTTAGACCCCATACCCCAAAATTTATGCTGATCAAGAACATATACCTTATATATATTCTTGATCAGCATAAAATTCTATGTTGATTTAGCAATGTCCAAAAAAAGCAAAAGCCTTTGCCAGAAAATTGTCTGTGTAGGTCCACGTTTTATAACCCCCAGGGTACCTCCCTATATTCGGTATTTTGATGATTTTAGCTACATTATAAACAGATTTTTTCAAGTTTCGTGTTTGAATATTGTAATAACTTATGACAAAAGTTTCCTATGCAGGTCCCCGTCGTCGTATAGACCCTAATATACGGCTACATTCGGTATTTTTAAGAATTTAACAGGATTTTTAACGGATTTTATTTTTTTGAGAATTGCCAAATGGTAGAGGGTATAAAAAGTTTGGCCCTGCCGTACTTAAATATTTTTTACTTCTTTGTTATGGGAGCTCTATTAAATACGCATAGTGGTGTAGGGTATCATATATTCGGCCCCGCCCGACTTTTGACCTTTGCTAACTGGTTTATTAATATACATACTCTGTTGTGTACGTATAGCCCCAATGTAGCGGGAATTCCACATCTTAAGAAATTTCACAAATTTAAATCCAATTTTCATTGTATAAAGGGGTCCTTCCCAACCTAATGTTTTTTTACCTGTTTTAGTTCGATCCATATTTATACCCTCAGCCATATGGCTACAGAGGGTATATATCATTTGATACGGTCAAAACGTGCCTAGTCGAAATAACGATTTTAGACCCTAGGTCTCTTTGGACCAAATCCGTTTCAGAACATTTGGAGTCGATCTAGCGATGTCCGTCCGTCCGTCTGTCTGTCTGGCTGGCTGGTGCGCACGATAACTCTCGAAGGGAGTATCCGATTTGGTCCAAATTTAGTACATCGTAATATTTTTGTCAAACTTAGATCGAGTTCGGAGATGGGCAATATCGGACCACTCCTTCTGGTACCTCCCACACAACATGTCAACATTTTCAAAGAAAATAATTTATTGCACAGAAAGAGAAAGGATAATCTGATTTTGCTCGAACTTTGCGAATCCTCATATTTTCATGAGTGCTAGGTTGTGTGCAAAAATGGACATTATTGGTCCACTCCATCAGGGACCTCCCTCAAAATTTTGAATAATTAAAGCTCTTATAAAATGTGATGTAAGAGTCCGATAGTCTTCAAATTCCACACATCCCAATAATTTTATTAGCCTAAGGTCTGGTGCAAAAATGTATCGGAATGTATCGGTCTACTCCTTCTGGTACCTCCCCCACAAAAGGTCGAAATTTTCAAAAAATATTTTTTGCACAAAAAGAGAAACGATAATCCGATTTTGCTCGAACTTTGCAAATCCTCATATTTTCATCAGTGCTAGGTCATGTGCGAAAATGGACAGTATCGGTCCACTCCACCAAGTACCTCCCCCACAAAGGGTCAACATTTTGAATAATTATAACTCTTAAATAATGTAATGTAAGGATCCGAACGTCTTCAAATTTCACACATTTCAATATTTTTATAAACCCAAGATCTGGTGCTTAAATGGGATGTAGATTTCACACACACAAATATTTTTGCTAAAACAAGATCTGTTTTGAAGTTGATATATATCTGCCTACCCCTTCTGGAGTCACAATTTTCAATAATTATATCTGTTATAACTTTCGTAACAATTTAGCAATACTTTACTACTTTCTATTCTCAAATATTTCTCTCAATAAGAAGCCTGATATGAATATGAAATTTTTCGGTATTTATGATTTAGCATAAAATTGTACATAAATATCCTTTCTTGTAATTTTGGCCAATATTTCGCTCAATATTTTTTATTTGTATCAGATGAAGTATTAAAGTGGAATATTTCGGTAGACTCTATCTTGTAAATTAGGCACATTTTAACACTTTCTAAATATTATTACATATCTATATATATAAATGTAAGTTGTGTTAGTTACTACGCTTATAACTTAAGAACCGCTGGATTAATTTTAATGATTCACACAAATTCGGAGTTGTCTACTCTCCGAAAAGGATAATATCCAAAAAAATCGCGTAAAAATGTGATATATTAACATTTTCATTTTGACTTTTCAAATGTACAATAGTAATGTTTTATTTTGCATGATTTTTTTCCATTTTGACTTACTTTTTTCTAATGTACATTTGTAGTGTTTTTTTTATATTTTATTTTTGAATTCGAATATTTATACCAATTTATTTAATTGACTTGATTTCTTGAGAACTGAAATTGATGGCGGGTTACATGGAAGTGTAGTAGCGAATTATGTGGTGGCGAAACGGAATAGATGATATCGAAATAATTTAACGCGGTCACACCAAAGTTAAAAGATAATTACTTTTTCAAAATCGCTGAAAAATCATGAAAAAGAGATCTCATTGCAAAAATCAAAAAAAACATTTTCAATGGAATCGAATTTTAAAGTAATAGTACATTCTATTGACAAACTTTGTAAGGAAGGATCTTAAAACATTTGCTGTAAAAAATCAGCGAAAAAGTTGAAGACTTTTTCAATTTGTTACTCTTTTTTTGTCGTATTTTTTTGTGAACAAAATAAAGAATAATTTTTCACTAAAAAAATTAAATAAGTGCGAAATAGGATGTTAACTGACATCTACCTTTCAACTCCAGGGCCTACATCGTGGGTTAGCTGGAAGATGCGAACACGTTTAAACAAACAAAAATGACAGAAAAAGCTTAATGGGGCTCATTTCAAAGCGTGACAATGATCCGTCCAATGAGAGCTCAAAATGCAAAATTCTTTGGGAGAATAATAAGTAATATACCAATATTGAAATAAAAGGTGCAAAATAGTAGAGCGAATGGGACTTTTAGTAAGAAAAGGTTTTATATCCTTCCAAAAATTCTTCCCAAACATTCAAAATACCTAAAATCACTTTTGCAGGTCTTTATATCGATTATAACTCATGGATAAGGGAACAACCCGATTTCATATTTATATAACCATCTATGATTTAAGTTATTTTTGGGGTCTTGGCCGGCCACTTTTTTCATTTCTTGGCCCTTATTTGACATTTTTGTTTCTAAGGGGGTAGATAACCTCTTCGCATAAAATTTGAAATTTTCAGAGTAGGGCCCATATTGGTATTGACCACATTCATCAATTGATTTGGCTAAAAAATTTTATTTATGCCACCCTGGGGTAGGGAACCATCATACAGATAATTGCCACATAGGAATTTATTTAAGTAGAGTCCCCACATTGGAGTATCCCTAAGTCCACTTTCACATCTAATGTGTGGTCAGAAAAGAAAATTTTGTATTCTATTGAATTTTTAACCGCCAAGAGAATATTGGTTGGGAACGTAGATTTGGGATGTGCATCCATATGAAATAAATTGTGGAAACATGAACAAATTACAAATATAATAAAGTAGCACGGGACCGAATATTTGTTTAATCATCATTGAATTATCCTATGATGAAAATATGGACTTTAAGGGGTCTCCAACTTACAATTTAAATGGCAAATAAAATTAATTCCCATCTTATCATTCTGCCCGCAATTATGAGGTGGATAAAACTGTTTTTACTTATTTAAATCACGCGAAATGCTATGACATGCTATATTGTTCTGCTATATTTTTGATTTGGCCTCTATTTGTCATCTTGGATTATAAGGGCTAGAAGAAAGTTTTCAATGTAGGTCGATGTTTCGGAGTAGTGCCCATATAAAGAAGGTACCTCCTAATTTAACCACATTTCAAAGAATTTGGCTAATAATGCGTATTAGGGGGGTGAAAATCTTACACTAAAATTTCAACATATCTTCAAATTTTAGAATTTTTATTCATGTTATAATACCCTCTCAAGTCCACCTTTTGGCGGACAAACAGACTGGCATGGTTAGGGGGACTTATGAGGACTCTAATGCACAATCTAAGTTGCTAATGGGTTTAAAAAAGTAATTAACTTTGGCTATTCTTAAATCATTCAGCCCTCAATTATGTAGTATACAAAATACAGCAAATTCCAAATTACTGCTCATTTGACTGGAAGATTTTGCTACGATTTTTACCATATTAAAAATTAATTTGATCCCTTATATGGCGATAAGATTGATATATACTTTTTAATAGATTTGTATAGCACATCCACACAGTTGAAGCCCACGGTTTAAATATTGAAGCCCACTGGTTAAAAATGGGTACAGGTATTTTAAAACACTTTAAATCGACATGTACGTGAACACTTATATCAGTCATATCTGTGAATAGTTATGCTTGGGAATATATGCATAATAGACAAAAACTACGGGCCGGCAACGCGGACCGGGCCAGCTAGTCTCATATAAAGTGAAGAAGTGAGTCGATATAATCCATACAAGGGTCGTCGGAATATTTATTTCATATATTTGGGTCCGATATGAAATGGACAATATTGGCCCATTCCTTGGGAACCTGCTCCATAGCAGCACTAGTCAAATTATATTTAAATAATCGAACACAGGCTGAGGGTATATATCTGCCGGCAATACCGACTGACACTTTTTAACTTGTTTTTTTTTTTTACATCAAAGAGATCGTCCCATAAACTTCAAAATTCCGACCATTTAGTAATAAGTATTGTTGACGCGCTGAATGATTTGAATATGTTGAATTCAAAATTGATTCACAGTTTATTTAATTTAATTGTTTTTTTTTAAGCCATTTATTGATAAAACATTTCCGGATATTTTTCATGCGATTAAAAAAATAAGTACTTGGCATCACAAATTATAATGATTTTTTTTTAGGTATATTTGTATGAGCGAATGTCTGCGTAACAACAACGACGTCGCGGTTTGAAAACATTCCAAGAATCAATTGGTAATTATGTTTCAAACAAATATCGTTGTTTTTACGTTTCAAATAAATAAATATGTTTGTTTTGTTATTTTTTCTCAAAGAAGTTGAAACAAATCAAAAGCATCAGAAAACAAGACGAAATAAATTGGAATGACATCATCGTCGCCGGGTTTGTAGAGACGTTCACCAAGGATAACCATAAATTTTGAATAATACTGGAAAAAGTATTTTATTCTAATAATGTTATACATAAATCATGCAAATAAATCATGTTCTTAATGTGATTTAATATCGAAATGATTGATATGCTGCAAAAAAAATATATAAAAAATAAGTGAATAATTTTCAAATGTTTTCGGATTTTGGATTGTTATATGAAATTGTTTAAACATTTATTTGTATTAATTATTATATCAATTTAGAAAATCAATGTGAAAAGTAAACATTCATATATATGACAGTGTATGTGTGAAAAGTATGAGTCTATACTTTGAAATCACGTCAAGTTAGAAAGTGGCTTCGCTTTGCTGGCAGATTATTTTCAATTCAAGATATCAAAAATTATTACTACTTCCATTAAGTCTCAATCGCATAATTTTAATAATTAATAATCCCAAAATAGTGTTTTTACCACATCGATGTGATTCAACATCGTTTTATTTCAAAACAGGATCATTTCAAATACATGTTTATATTTTCGTTTGCATTTCTTTTTCAAATACCGTTCACACGCTATATATATACACACCACACTCACCGAATTGAAAACCAAAATTAACACGCGAGCTATCAAAAACCCATAAAATATCTAAACATGCTCGCATATGGATGCTAATGAATATCTAATTATAACTGAGTATATTTGTCCCCAACTAGTTGGTGATGGCGATCGCGATGTTGGTAAATAGGTGGATAGGTTGTCAGCTTTAAAATCCGCAATAATTGTGGATCGTAAAATATCAAACGAATTTCAGCATAAATAAGTCTTAATAAAATTTATCGAAAATGTGTTGATGAAAGATAGGGATTTAGACGTTTTTATTGCACCAGTAGCCTGCCGAATATTGTGCTAAAAATATCTTCAAGTTATTTCAATGAATTGCCATAGAATGCATCAAACTATTTTATTAAATTATTTATTACTTTTCAGAATTTTCGCTACATTTGAGTTAAAGTGATTGATGACAACCTTTAAATAAATTTTATTTCAAAGGAAATTTATTGAATATTTTAAATATATATAGCTCTCACAATGAACTTATGTCAAAGCACTCAAATAAGTTCTTTTATTTATTGACCCCCGTTAGAACAAGTTTTGTGCGAAACAAACAAAACACAGATACAAAGAAAAAATGTCGGCAAAAAGTGCGTTCTAGCCATATTAGGAGTTTGTTATTTAACGTTACCTGAAATTGTATTAAAAGTGAACAGTAAGGAAAGGTCAAAAGTCGAGCGGGGCGTATCATGGCTTTAAAATATCCATTATTTGGAAACTATATCCAATTCTGAAACGATTTTCCACAAATTTGACGGAGGGTTTCATCAAATGGAAAAATTCGGTTGAATATAAAAATGTATCTAATTTGAGATGACATTACATATATGGTGGACAATAACCGTAAAATCGGATGTAGATGTATATAAAAATCAGAACTGAGCTGTATCTGATGACCCGTATCAAATATCATTGTTGTGGTGCGCATATTACGCATTTGAGGGAATATAACACCAAATCGGATGAAACATAAATGTAGGTGTAAAATTTGAAATACTTGCTTCTGCGCTGAATTTTGTCGGAAGTGCCTAAACTCAATCCATTTGGGCTAATATTAGCAATTTGGTGCACAATAAAATTGAAATCGGATAAGGTATACATGGTGATATGAAAAACTGCAAACAACTTCAGACTGCTGTCATTTCTAAGCCAGTCGTTTGACAGCTATTAAAATTATTCTAGTGGCAGCTCATTATATTGTTTACAAACGTACAAAAACATTTTGGTGTAATTTCTTTATATTTGGCTGGAAAACCATAAGTGGCTATCGCTAGGGCATTTCAGCATTTAAATGTGAATAAATCTTTTGTGTCTCGTACCATCGCTCGTTATCGTGATACTGGTAGCGTAGCCCGACGTCAAGTAAGTGGACGGAAGAAAACAGCAACATCAGAAGAAATGGTTGGAAAAGTAAAGAAGCTACTTGGTCGAAACCCGCGTCGCAGTGGCCGAAAAATGGCTCGTGAGCTGAACATACCGCAATATTCCATTCGGCAAATATAGAAAAATGAACTCGGGGTAAAGCCATTGAAATTGCAAAAAGTGCAAGAACTTACACCGCAACAGAAAGAAAATAGACTAAAAAGAACTAAAGAATAGACCCAAAAGAGCTAAAGAGTTGCTTCGCTTGGCCAAAAGTGGTGAACTGCTGAATTTGGTTTTCTCCGATGAGAAAACATTCGTTGTCCAGCAGTTTGTAAACAAACATAATGATCGTGTTTACTTGCCAAAGAGGTCAGCTGAAAAAGCGCCGGCCATGGTGATGGTGTGGGCTGCCATAGCAGCCTATGGTCGCTCTCCGCTCGTACTATTCGACGTCAGAATAAATGCCGAATATTATCGCAAAAACAATCTGAAGGGAGTATTAAAACCTTGGGCATGCTAACATTTTGGCCGCAGACCTTGGACATTCCAACAGGACTCAGCATTATCGCACTCAGCACGCGCCACCCAAGAATGGTTACAAGATGCGGTTCATCGCTTCATTTTCAGTGCACAATGGCCACCAAAATCTCCGGATACCAATCCGTTGGACTATTGTGTCGAGAGTATTTTAGAAAGCAAGATTGACACGAACAAATACCAAAGTGTCGATCACCTCAAGCAAGCGCTTCGCCGGGAATGGGCCAAAATACCACAGAGTAACATTCGGGCATTTTGATGGTTTCATTGGCCGTTTCAAGCCCATAATTCGTGCCAAAAGTGATCATTTCGAACAAATCTAAACTTATTCTAAAATTTGATGTTATTTCCGACATTCATTCAATAAAATTAAAAATGATGGCGTTTGACTTTGTTGCAGTTTTTCTTTTATCGCACCCTGTATTTGTACCCAACATTTTAAATGGTTCTAAATTTGGTATTGGGTTAAGGAATAGGGTTGGAATCCTCTAAATTTATATTGAGGTCTCTATTGGTATCTGGAATTTAGATATTGATGTGGTTTTGGAAATGCGTCCCATTTTTGTGCGAAAAGTAGCAAATGGTACTATATTTGGTATTGAGTGAAGGGTTAGGGCTGAAATCCTCAACTTTGATATTGAGATCTCTCTTGATATCTGAAATTGAGATATAGAATTGATTTTGTAAACGTGTGCTATAATTGTACGAGAAATACTAAATTTAGTATTAGGTGAAGGGTTGGAGGTGAAATCCTGAAATTCGATATAGAGGTCACTGCTTTTTAAATAAAAGCAGTGGCTAAAATATGAAGGTGGTTTTGGAAATGTGTACTATAATTGTTCTAAAAGTACTAAGTGGTACTAAAGTTGATCTTGATTGAAGGAATAGAGTTTATCTTCTCTATATCTATAAAAGAGGAAAATGTTTGTATGTTTGTTTGTTTGTTTGTTTGTTTGTAAATTATGGACTCGAAAACCGCTGAATAGATTTTCCTGAAAATTTCCATATATACTGCAACATCGCCTGAAAGTAACATAGGCTATATAAATTTTTGAATTTCCACTTGGAACTGGAGATATAGCATCAGAATCGGAGGTACCTCCCAAAAATTTTGATTTTATATGCACATATCTATTGATTGGTTGAAGATACAGTTTCCAAATTTGGAATACGTAACGGAATTTGGAACAAAAATAAGTTTGCCAAATTATATTGTAATCGGTTCAGATTGGATATAGCTCCCATATATATTTTCGACCGATTTCGTTCATTTGATGCCTCAAATACAATATGAATGTTCGATTCCAATGAAATTTGGAATGTGTGACGGGATTTAATCCGAAAATAAATTTGTCAAATTATATTGAAATCGGTTCAGATTTGGATATAGCTCCCATATATATTATCGGCCGATTTCAAGCATTTGATGCACCAAACACGCTATGTATCCCCAATTTCAATGACATTTGAAACGTGTGATAGATTTTATCTAAAAAATTGATTTCCCAAATTATATTGAAATCGGTTCAGATTTGGATATAGCTCCCATATACATTTTCGGCCGATTTCATGTATTTCGTAGACCAAACACGATATGTATTTCCAATTGTAATGAAATTTTAAATAAGTAACGGAATTGGGAGCCAAAATGAATTTGTCAAATTAAATTGAAATCGGTTCAGATTTGGATATAGCTCCCATATATATTTCGACCGATTTCATGTATTTGATGCACCAAACACGCTATGTATCTCTATTTTCAATGAAATTTGGAATGTGTAGCGGAAATTAAAACAAATATTCATTCGTCAAATTATATTAAAATCGGTTCAGATTTGAATATAGGTCTCATATATATTTTCGACCGATTTCATGTATTTTATGCACCATACACGATATGTATGTTCGATTCCAAAGAAATTTGGAATATGTAACGGGATTTTGATTAGAAAATAAATTAGTCAAATTATATTAAAATCGGTTCAGATTTCGATATAGCTCCCATATATATTTTCCGCCGATTTCACATATTTGATGCACAAAACACGATACGTATTTTTGATTCCAACGAAATTCGGCATGAGTGGCTAAATTTGGTATAAAAATAAATTTGGCAAATTATATTCAAATACGCTCAGATTTGATTATAGCTCCCATATATATACTTAGCCGATTTCAAATATTTGATGCACCCAGAGAGAGAGACAAAATCTGGCACCAGCAAAAATTGCCAAATTATATTGAAATCAGTTGAGGTTTGGATATAGCTAACATATATATTTCGGCCGATTTCATACATATTATGCACCAAACACTATATATATGACCGATTCCAATGAAATTCAGAATGTGTGGCGGAATTTGGTTATAATAATAAATGTGATAAATTAATTGGAAATTAGTTAAGATTTAAATTTGGCTCCCATATATATATTCTCGGCCGATTTCACATATTTGACGCACCAATTTCAATGAAATATGAAAGGTGTAGCGGAGTTTGGTGTAAAAGTAATTTTTTTTAAATTATATTTAAATGGGATCAGATTGGGATATGATTTTAATAAGAACCATTGACCCACAACGCCTTAGGCTAACACTGAAAGACAACACAACAACTTATTTGAAATACGCTTATTACGGCGAAGTATGTTACTATCCCGAATTCACTAATTGCAATAGAAATGCCACTCAACTTGAAAAAATTGCAGTTTACTGCACGCTTGGTATTTGCTATGAAATAAATAAATCCGAAGAACAAACACTTCGTGTATGTATGTCATGTTACTGCTTTTCTAATGGTTTTGGTTATTTACGCATTAAAGTAGTGCAATAGTTTTTTTTTAAATTTTTAAATTTGTTTTTTTTTTTTTTTAACCAACATATATTCGTAAATAAAATTTTGAATGCATATAAAATCAAAAGGGGTAGCGAAGCGCACCGGGTTCAGCTAGTATTGTATACGTATGCAGACGTTGAAATAGTTTGAGACCTAAAAAGTGGATGTGGGTCCATTTTGCAATTGTTGATTGAGATGGTTTTGGAAGTGCGCCCCTTATTTGTGCGACAATTACCAAATGCTACTAAATTTGGTATTGGGCGAAAGACCCTTAATATTGAGGTCTCTCTTAATATCTGAAATTGAGATATAGAGTTAGTTTTGTAAATGTGTACTTTAATTGTACGAGAAGTAGTAAATAGTACTAAATTTAGTATTAGGTAAAGGGATGGAGCTGAAATTCTGAAATTTGATATAGATGTCACTGCTTGTGTCTGTGTTTAAAATATGAAGGAAATGTGTGCTATAATTGTTCTAAAAGTACTAAGTGGTACAAAAGTTGGTCTTGATTGAAGGAATAGAACTGAAATCCCGAAATTTGATATGGAAGTCCCTCTTGGTTTCTAGTGTATACATATGGTGACGTTAAAATAGTTTGAAACAGAAAAACTGGAAATGGGTCCATTTTGTAATTATTTTACTAATATCACTCTCGGTTAACTTCAAAATAAAAGATTTCGATGAGGTTTTGGTGTAAATGGTATTATTCTTTCCGAATAAATGAAAAACTTGTATAATATATAAATCCTTAAATTCAGTATGACGTACATATGAAATTTTGATGATAAATTTTATTTATTCGAAATGCAATTTTCTTTTATCATTAGGTTACGGAAGAAAGTGCCAACATAGCACTTGATGTAACAATATCACCCTCGTGAACCTTGATAAAGCATGATATGTAATGTATGCTTTAATTAATATATAATTATCTAATTATTAATATAATTATCTTATCTAAAATACAATTATCTAAGACAACTATAATTGTTATCAATTTGACCACTACACTTTTTTTCTGTATTCAAAAATATCGTTCTATATCCACTCTAACAGCTATCCACGAGACGGCTAATTAAACCACGTTTAGTCGCTCTTTAATTTAATATGTTTCAAAAACGAAATAATGTATATTTTATTTATTGACCACAGATTAAAATATTCCCAGTCGCTTATCAAAATGCTAATTCAATACATTTGGACACTAAAAATACCGAACAAAAATTATTTTAAAATTATATCTTTGCAAACCAGTAATTATATTAAAATATTTTTTCTTTTATAATTGGAAATTTTGACAATTTTTTTTTGCTCTTGGTTTTTGGACAAATTTTTAATTTAACTCTGAGCTTTTAGGCAATTCTTAATTGCAGCATCATTTGGCGTATTTATCTTTCCAAGATATCAGATATTTAATTTGTCATAGACGATAAATAAATTGAACATATAATTATATAAAATTAAATAATTGTAACTAAGAATAGAATCGAAAGATGATTGAACCTCTTTATTGTATTGCGACTGGTTCAAGGACGTTTTTGTGTCATTCTTCATTTGTTTTATTTACTTGGTAAAAATATACAACAAATATTGACAACTATTTGCAATTTTTTATCATTTTTAAATTAATTTTACAGATGATCTATATAGCCCAACACAGATCTACTCTCACAACAAAGGGGGTGCATGGGGCCCTACATTCATTCATGCACACTTTTATTCCCAGAAAAATAATGTAAAAATCGATCAGATTTCTTGACCTGGACATTTTTTTATTAACGAATTTTTATAAAAATTTACTATTTATATGTAGCCAAATAAATATATTTTAAAATTGAGAAATATTTAAATAAATAAAATATGTTAAAGAATCCAAAATTAATATAAAGCAGAATAAATATTTTTAAAATCTACGATGAATGAGCATTACAAAAAAAAATTAGAAATCCAATTGAAATTGAATAAATTCGAGATCTCAAGTCAGAAAAAATATTTTAAAAAACGTACCAAAACCCAGATTTTTTTACATCACAGGAAAAAATATTTTTTTTAAATCCCCACTTTATATATAGGAGGAAAAAATTATTTTTATATCTACGATTCTACGGTTTATATATAGCAGAAAAAAAAATATTTTTAAAAGTTAACGACTTATATATAGCAGGTTTTTTAATTCACGATTTATATATAGCAGAAAAAATATTAAAAAAATTCACCACTTATTTATAGCAGGAAAAAAATATTTTTAAAAAATCCACTACTTATGTATAGCAGAAAAAAATATTTAAAAAAATCCACCATTTATATATAGCACGAAAAAATTATTTTAAAAAGTCCACCATTTATATATAGCACAAAAAAATCACAACTTATAAATATAGGAAAAATAATTCTTACAAACCCCCAAATTTTATATAGAAGGAAATATTTTTCTTTTTAAAATCCACGACTTATATATAGCAGAAGTAGTTTTAAAAATATGCAAATTTTTTTTCAAAAATTCATAATTTATATATAGCAAGAAAGAATTATTTTTAAAAAATACACAATTTATAGATAGCAAGAAAAAATTATTTTAAAATAGCCACAAATTATATATTGCTGGAAAAATTATTTTTTAAAAGTCACGATCTAGCAGGAAAAAAATATTTCAAAAGAATCCATTATTTATATAAAATCCACAATTTGTATATAGCAGAAAAAATGTTTTTAAAAATCCCCAAAAAATATATGTAGCAGGAACATTTTTTTTTAAATCTAAAATTTATATATTGCAGGAAAAAAAAATACTTTTAAAAATATAGTATTTATATATAGCAATAAAATTCAGAAAACAATAATTATAAATGTTTGATTTACATATATAGCAGGAAAAAATTATTTTTAAAAATTGACAGATAATTTTAAAAATCAAATATTTTCTAACCAAAAATATAAAAAAAAAATACAATTGAACAGTGTTGGCTTGTTTGTTCGGGATATCATAGTATTTTGTTGTTGCAAAATGGTCAGGATTAATCCCTTTATTGTTGTTTTTATAAAAACTACGTTTGTTTATTAGTGGAGAACGATGGTAATATTTACCAGGGGGTAAGGCAGGGAATACCTAGGTTTCGGAAAGAGCCACCAATCCTCATCAGTTCCCTTGTTTTTTTGTCTGGGAATTAACCAGAAAGGCTTGGTAAAAAGTAAAAAAAAAAAAATATTTTAAACAAGTAAGCAAATACCCTACAACACTATAATAAACGATACAGTTTATATAGACAAGATACTCGAAAGAATTCCACAAGATATTGTGACAAATAATAAAAGAAAACCATCAGGTTTCGTTCTCTAATTTTCGAATAAAAGCAACTTAAACTAATTTCCAATTTATTGGTAGAAGTTGCTCTTAAATGGTCTTCCTAGATCTAGAACCAATATTTCCCAAAGACCTATAATCTCTCAGAAGTGGCAAAAGATTAACATTTATTATTGGTTTTTGACAGAAACGCATCTATATGAGATACATACATTTGACTACATTCTTCAACGAAATCAGCGTTAAAAAAATAGTCAGAAGTGCGTCTTTCCTGTATTTGTGAATTCTCCGAAAAGTCACTGGAATAGACATTTTCGTATTTTGTCTACAAAAGTTGGCAAACTCCTTCACACATTGAATATTTTGGATGGCCATCCAAAACTGCTTGGCTTTTGCAATGTCCGGTAACCCCCTTTCAAATGTGCGTGAGGATCGGGCGATAATTACGACCTGCCGACAATTTTGCAGTTTTTTCTATTTCAACCCCTAAATATATGGCGATCATCCAAAAAGAGTAGGCTTCTATTCTGACCCTCATTTAATCCCCATGCAAAATTTCGTAAGGATCGGGCCATAAATGCGATCTGTATATGATATCCTGATATCCTAACTACTTAGTTTTGTTTGCTGTAGAAATATTACCAAATGTTTAATTCAAAATGAAAATATTCCAAAAATATGACAAAATTGAAAAAAATATGAGAAAATTTTACAAAATCAATATTTTCATCTTTAGAGAGATATTTTTATGCTTTTTTTAGACGTTTTTTCTTTCCTGCCAAGAGGCCATTCTGAATTAATGAGAACTGTCGAAATCAGTTCAGCCGTTCTCGACATATAAGAGATTTTTCAAGCATATCTTCTTTGATAGACATATATATCGCACATATTTTCCTACATATCCGATTTCTTGGATGTTAACATAAATGTAAAGGTCAGAAGTAACCTTTTCATGGCTTTGTGATTTCGCCGGGATTTAAAATATTCGCGGTTTAATGAAAAATTTTGAATTTTTTCGACACAAAATATATGGTTTTACCCGCTAATATTATCCGATGACCACCCAAATTGGTAGGCTTCTTCCCCGCCCTAAACTCTAGCTACATGCGAAATTCCGATTGGTCTATAATTGCGACCTGTATAGCTACTGCAAAATCCGACATTTTTTCAGTATTTGGTCCATTTCAACCCCTAAACATTTGGCGATCATCTCAAAAAGAAATAGGGTTCTATTCTGGCCCGACCCCGACCTCCATTCCGGACGGACATACATAGCTAGATCGACTCAGCTCGGCGAGATAGGATGATCCATATATACTTTCCTATGTGAGAAACCAATATTTCGAGGTGTTACATAATTTTTGGGCCAATCAAACTTATAATACCCCCAACACATAATGTTGTAGGGTATAAATACCACGGTATCCCGAAAAACAATGTTTTAAATATCCACATATAGCGGAAAAGAAATATTTGTAAAATAAGCGATTGAAAGTTTAAAAAATATTTTGAAAAATCCACAGACAAATAATTTTTCAAATCCAAAATTTTAAATCATTTATTTCCCTGTATTTCTGCTTTTATCCTACAATTCTTCGAAATGCGCTAAAATTACAGTTTTCTCATCCCATATTTTTTTGACAATTTTCGGTGCGCAAGAAGTACATTTCCTTGGTGTAGGAGAAGAAATACACTGTCTGCCTTTAAAATGAAGTCATCAACGACTTTGAACCAGTTAACACTTTGTTCCCCTTTTGAAATATTGAATTTTTTCAAGATTTCAATATTTTTACAAGTTTACATTACATGTTGTTTCAGAATTTTGTAATCAGGTCACACGTTTTAGATTTTTTTAATCTCTGATTTTTTTTTTTTTTTTTGAATCTAAATAAATTATTTAATCCATATTTATGAGATTGGTCCCATTTTTTTCTTTTTTTTTTTAATTTATTATTATTAAGTTCTATCAGTTTCTTTGTTTCCAACGGCATTGTTTTCAAATTTCTTTTATCATCCATTTTTTTTTATTTTGGGAAATTTCGCAAATTTTAATTCAAATTTTTATTATTATGTTTTTAATCCTTTGCAATAATAGAAAACCACTGTGCACCACATGAAATAAAAATAATTTTTTCAATTTATTTCTGCAACATGAGGAAGACAATCTTCATCAGCAGCAGCAGCCACACCAAACAACATCGATCGATTTGTTACAAATGAATATTGATCATAAAACTAAATTTTACAGAGGCCCAATCTGGCTGGCAAATTTGAATCATCCAATGGCTCTAAAATCAAACCAATTAAAAGTGAATAAATTAATAGAAAAAACGATACAATCGAATCAATTATCGCCCTCTAAATATAGCTACAACAATTTCAAAGATTAACCAAATTATAGTATTTTTTTTTTATTTTTTGGTGTGTGTTCCCAAAAGATATAATACATCTTAAATGATTTTTGCCCAACTACAACATCATCATCATCGCCATATGATGATGATCATTATTATGGTTCTAGAGGCGATGATGTTGTGTTTTTTTTTTTGTTTTTTTGTTCTTGCCTTCATTAGATTTCTATTTTCTTTCTTTTAACCCTTCTTTTTGTGGCTGGTGATGCGAACTTTTACAGCCAGCTGATGTTGACGCCGCCGTCTAGCTTGGCCTGAGCTCTTGAGCATATGCGTGTGTGTGTGTGAGTGCGTATCTTTGCTGATCTTTCGGTTGGCGGTATAAATCTTTGTTTGGATGTTACCAATATTGTTGTTTGTTTTGTTTTTTTTTTTACGTTTTTTTGGCAATTCTGTCTATGGCCGATCTATCCACCGACTACTCTACACAATAGTTTCCATGCGAAGAGCCAACTATCTATTCTCACATGTGTGTGCGTGTGTGTGCGTTTTTGCCCATCTTTTGTTTTTTCGATCCGCAAATAAGAATTACAAATTACCAAACTTTGGTTCGATTGGCGATGCTCAGAAGCTCTCAGTTTTACTCCGATTTGTGTATAAATAGTAAGAAATAGTTCTGTGACTACAACATTCTACTCTTAGAGTTACTACTGTAAGCATAGCTAGTTCTGCCTGCAGTGTGTAAAGTCA
This sequence comes from Musca domestica, assembly GCF_030504385.1. Classification (NCBI taxonomy): domain Eukaryota; kingdom Metazoa; phylum Arthropoda; class Insecta; order Diptera; family Muscidae; genus Musca; species Musca domestica. Next base: position 1,664,590 of record NW_026712144.1, on the reverse strand, counting down.
GTGGATTAGTAAGTTCGGATTACTAAGGAAAAGAGAAAAGAAAAAGAAACAAAAATGGTAGGTTTTGCTTTTTTTTTGGCCTGGATTATATGCCTAGAGGTTTGCTAACGTGGTCGTGTCCTTTTTTTGATTTCGTTATAGAAATTGTTCCTCATTGCCTTTGCTGTGATTGCAGCTGTCGCTGCTGACGTCAGCCATTTGCCCTCCAACGAATACTTGCCACCCCAGCAAGTTTCTGTGGCCCCTGTTGCCCCTGTAGCCCCTCAGCCCAGCAACGAATACTTGCCCCCTGTTCAACAACAACAACAAGAGGTCCCAGTTGTTGAAGCCGCCCCCGCTCACGAATTGGCCGATGATGGTTACCGTTACAAGACCCACCGTCGTGTTGTCTACCGTCGTCATCGTCGTGATGTCAGCCACTTGCCTTCCAACGAATACTTGCCTCCTGTCCAACAAGAAGCCGCCCCTGTCTACGAACCTGCCCCCGTAGAACAAGTGTCTGTTGTTGCCCAAGAAGCTGCCCCCGCCCATGAATTGGCCGATGATGGTTACCGTTACAAGACCCACCGTCGCGTTGTCTATCGTCGCAACCGTCGTGATGTCAGCCACTTGCCCTCCAACGAATACTTGCCCCCTGTCCAACAAGAAGCCGCCCCTGTCTACGAACCAGCCCCCGTAGAACAAGTTTCTGTTGTTGCCCAAGAAGCTGCCCCCGCCCATGAATTGGCCGATGATGGTTACCGTTACAAGACTCACCGTCGTGTTGTCTACCGTCGCAACCGTCGTGATGTCAGCCACTTGCCCTCCAACGAATACTTGCCTCCCCAACAAGAAGCCGCCCCCGTTGCCGCTCCCACCAACGAATACTTGCCCCCTGTCCAAGCTGATGCTGAACCCGCTCATGAAGTAGCTGCCGATGGTTACCGTTACAAGACCCACCGTCGTGTTGTCTACCGTCGTCATCGTCGTGATGTCAGCCACTTGCCTTCCAACGAATACTTGCCTCCTGTCCAACAAGAAGCCGCCCCTGTCTACGAACCTGCCCCCGTAGAACAAGTGTCTGTTGTTGCCCAAGAAGCTGCCCCGCCCATGAATTGGCCGATGATGGTTACCGTTACAAGACCCACCGTCGCGTTGTCTATCGTCGCAACCGTCGTGATGTCAGCCACTTGCCCTCCAACGAATACTTGCCCCCTGTCCAACAAGAAGCCGCCCCTGTCTACGAACCTGCCCCCGTAGAACAAGTGTCTGTTGTTGCCCAAGAAGCTGCCCCCGCCCATGAATTGGCCGATGATGGTTACCGTTACAAGACCCACCGTCGTGTGGTCTACCGCCGCAACCGTCGTGATGTCAGCCACTTGCCCTCCAACGAATACTTGCCTCCCCAACAAGAAGCCGCCCCCGTTGCTGCTCCCACCAACGAATACTTGCCCCCCGTTCAAGCTGATGCTGAACCCGCTCATGAAGTAGCTGCCGATGGTTACCGTTACAAGACCCACCGTCGCGTTGTCTACCGCCGCAACCGTCGTGATGTCAGCCACTTGCCCTCCAACGAATACTTGCCCCCTGTCCAACAACAAGAAACCGCCCCCGTCTACGAACCAGCCCCCGTTGAACAGGTTGCTGCTGTTGCCCAAGAAGCTGCCCCCGCCCATGAATTGGCCGATGATGGTTACCGCTACAAGACCCACCGTCGCGTTGTCTACCGTCGCCACTAAAGAACATCATTCTAGCATCTTTTTCAGATCTTGAAAAATATCCCCAGATTTTTACTGGGGGCGCGAACATCCATAGCATTATTTGATAAGACTTTACATTCTCAGACGAGTTCTTTAGCCAAAATCCATTGACTTGAAAACTATGAGAAACACACAATAAAACGTAAAAACCAACAAAATATAAAAAAATTCGTATTTCTTTTCTTTATCTTTTCTTCTGCCTTTCTTGTGGTACTTTTTACGCTTCTCCAATCAAAACAAAACAAAATTAATTGCCCTGGTCATTTGTCTCAGCCTTAGCGTCAGCTTCAGTTTCTAATGTTATTAAAGCTATTCTAGCTTAAGTAGCGGCAAACCTGCTGGGCGGGCAGAGGAGCAAAAGGCTTTGTTGCTGAGCTCCCACAAGACTGGATTTCGTCAACCAAAAAAAAGCAGAAAACCCGTCGGGCGTTTTAAATTATAAAAGTCCATAAATAATTATGATTGTCTGCATGCAGAATTTATGCAAATGTCCCGAATCCCGGGTAATTTGTTGTGACTATAAAAGGCTGGTAATTTGGCCAGTACAAGTATCATTTTCTCTTGGATTCTTCCGGCGATAGGAGATAAACGTTCCAACAATGGTTAGTAATACCGCGAGTGAGCGGGCTTTGAAAGTCACCCTTAGACTATTAAATTAATTAACTTTTGTGGTCTCTTTTTAGAAATCTTTATTGCTTTGTGCGCCCTGGCGGCCGTGGCAACTGCTGATGTCAGCCATTTGAGCAGCGAATACTTGCCACCTCATGAAGGTCATGCCTCAGCTCCTGTAGCTTCCTATAGTGCTCCTGCTGTTTCCGCGTCATACTCGGCTCCAGCTGCTTCGTATTCTGCCCCCGCTGCTTCGTACTCTGCACCAGCTGTTGCTTCTTACTCTGCTCCAGCTGCTGCCGCTTCCTACTCCGCCCCAGCAGTCGCCTCCTACTCCGCCCCAGCAGTCGCCTCCTACTCCGCCCCAGCAGCCACCTCCTACTCTGCCCCAGCTGTCACCTCCTACTCGGCCCCTGCCGCAACCTACAGTGAATCTTATGACACCGGTGCTTCTGCTCCTGCCCACACCTTCTCCTCCGCCGAAGGTTACAAATACAAGACCAACCGTCGTCGCGTCTATCGTCGCCGTCATCGCCGTGATGTAAGCACCGAATACTTGCCACCCTTCCAAGGTGCTGGTTCTGCTCCATCCAGTGAATACTTGCCACCAGCTGCTTCTGCTCCAGCTCCATCTTTCGCTGCTGCTCCAGCTGCTTCATACTCTGCCCCAGCTGCTACCTATTCCGAATCTTATGACACTGGTGCTTCGGCTCCAGCTCACTCCTTCTCATCGGCCGATGGTTATCGTTACAAGACCAACCGTCGTCGTGTCATTCGTCGTCATCGTCGTTTCTAAGCTGGGAATGGGAAGAATTTCTTTTCCGAAAAAATTCGTTTAGCTAGCTGAAAGCCTTGAAATCCAATAAAGAAAAAAAGTAATTAAAAAAATAGTTGTTTTATTGTAATTTTTAAATCAATCGGTAGGAATTTTGTTGATGGACCCAATTGGCTCTATTCTTTAAAAGAAGGTCAAATATAATTTTTGAAAAAAAAAAAAAAAAATATTACTGAAACCTTTTGAAACCATATGTCTGTAAATGTCAAAATTTCAGTATTCGAGAAGTATACTATCAGTATCACTTCTGTCTGTAAAAACATACAATTAAAATTTCAATCGTCCTGCCACACTAGGTAGAATTCCTTATGAGCTGGAACTACTGAATTTTTTTCCAATACGTTAGAAACTGAGGGTAGAATGATCAAAATGTCGAATATTGGGATTGTAGCGCCATATAAGCGCTATGGGAAAACGTGGACCTATATAGACAAAGTCACAGGAAATGGAATCTATTACGAAAATGGGTCTAAAAGCATCAAAATTCCGAATATCAGGAGGTCAATCTTCTGCCACAGTAGGCAGAACTTATTATGAACTTCAAGTGATGATTTTATCATCTAAATAACGAATATGGGGAGGTCCAATTATATGGTGGCTAAGGACAACAGTAGACTGCTATAGGGGGGTAGAACCCATTATAAACTCTTAATACTGATTTTGAAACTATACCATCCGAATGAGTGTCTAATATCGTCAAAATACCAAATATGGGGTAAAATCGTCAAAATACCGAATACCGGAAAATAAAATTATATGGATTCTTCCGAAGACTCATAACTATATAACTCATCTTCGAACTTGGTTGATTGATTATCCGATTTGGTTCAAAATTGGTACATCGTAATATTATTATCAAACTTAGATTAAGTTCGGAGTTGGGCAATATCGATGCACTCCTTCTGGCACTTCCCCTACAAAAGGTCGAAAATTTCAAGAAAATAAAATTAATAATCCGATTTTACTCAAACTTTGCAAATACAATATTTCCATCAGTGCTACGACAGGTGCAAAAATGGACAATGTCAGTCAAATTATCTTCAAATTATTCACGTCACATTTATTAACCCAAGGTTTGGTGTAACGACGGAATATATAGGATGACTTCTTCAGGTACCTCCCCCACAAAGGATTATCATTTTAAATATACATGAAGCTCGTAAAACGCGAAATTACATACACATGCATACACTTTTGCTAACACAAGATATCTTGTGAATATGATATATAACTGCGAATCCCTTCTGATACCTCCCCCACAAAAGGTCACAATTTGGAACGACCAAAAGAATTATAAATGCGAAGTAAGCATCCAATTCCCTTCAAATTTCACAGATCCCAATATCTCTCAATCGATAGGATATATCGATCCACTCCTTCTGGTACCTTCCCCACAAAGGGTCAACATTGTGAATATCCACGAAAGCCATAAAACGCGAAATTAACATCCGATTCCATTCGAACATCTCAATATTTCCATCAACAAAAGTTCTGTTACAAAAATGGTGGAGATCTAATCATTTCTTCTGTTACATCCCCCACATAGGGTTCAAGATTTTGAAAAACAAAACACTCAAAGAAAGAATAATTTTTAACTGTATTAGATGAAGTATGAAAATTGAATACTTCGGTCCACTATCTCTGGTACCTCAGGCACATTTTAACATTTTCTAAAAATTATCACATATCTCATATAAAGTGAAGAAAATAATCAATATAGTCCAAACCTGGAACGTTGCAATATTTATATCATATTTATTTAGGTCCGATAAGAAATGGACAATATTGGTCCATTCCTTCGGAACTTGCTCCATAGGGTATCGACAATTTGTATAATCGTAACAAAAGACAAAATATGTTTAAATAATCGAACGTTGGCTGATGGTATACATACATCTGCCGGCAAAATCGACGGATACTTTTAACTTGTTTTTATACCCTAAACCATAGTATGGAGTTTCCGTTTATAAAACCACAAAATATACATTTTAAACCCTACAAAGTATATAAATTCTTGACCAGCATAAAATTATATGTCGATTTAGCGATATCCGTCCGTTTATCCATCTGTCCGTCTGTTGAAATCACTCTAGCTTCCGAACGAAATGAGATAGATTGTTAAAATTTCACCCAAGTGTATAAAACTTGCAGGACTTTTATTATTGAAAATGGGGGTCCACGAATTTGTATAGACCCCATATAACGGTACCTCCCGACATTGGGTATTTTAATGATTTTGGCGACATTATTTAACGGAATTGTTATAAATTTCGCATTTGAAGTTCGTAATAAATACTACAGTCTATGCCAGAAAATTTTCTGTGCAGGTCTACGTCTTCGTATAGCCCCCATATAACTGTACCTCCCGATATTCGGTTTTTTAATGATTTAAGCGATGTTGTTTCAAATTTCGCATTTGAAGTTCGTAATGGATACTACAGCCTATGTCAGAAAATTGTATTTGCCGGTCCACATTTTGGTATAACGTCCATATAACGGTACCTCCCTATATTCGGTATTTTGATTATTTAAGCGACATTATTCACCGAAATTATTTCAAATTTATTATTTAAAGTTCATAATTTATACTACAGCCTATGATAAAAATTGTCTGTGCAGCTTCATGTCTTCATTTAGCCCCTGTACCTCCCGATATGGGGTATTTTAATGATTTTGGCGACATTATTTACCTGAATTGTTTTAAATTTCGCATTTGAAGTTCGTAATAAATACTACAGTCTATGCCAGAAAATTTTCTGTGCAGGTCTACGTCTTCGTATAGCCCCCATATAACTGTACCTCCCGATATTCGGTTTTTTAATGATTTAAGCGATGTTGTTTCAAATTTCGCATTTGAAGTTCGTAATGGATACTACAGCCTATGCCAGAAAATTGTATTTGCCGGTCCACATTTTGGTATAACGTCCATATAACGGTACCTCCCTATATTCGGTATTTTGATTATTTAAGCGACATTATTCACCGAAATTATTTCAAATTTATTATTTAAAGTTCATAATTTATACTACAGCCTATGATAAAAATTGTCTGTGCAGCTTCACGTCTTCATTTAGCCCCTGTACCTCCCGATATTGGGTATTTTAATGATTTTGGCGACATTATTTACCTGAATTGTTTTAAATTTCGCATTTGAAGTTCGTAAGTCTATGCCAGAAAATTTTCTGTGCAGGTCTACGTCTTCGTATAGCCCCCATATAACTGTACCTCCCGATATTCGGTTTTTTAATGATTTAAGAGATATTGTTTCGAATTTCGTATTTGAAGTTCGTAATGGATACTACAGCCTAAGACATAAAATTGTCTGTGCAGGTCCACGTCTTGGTAAAGCCCACATATAACGTTACATTCCGATATTCGGCATTTCGCTGATTTCAGCGACATTTTTTAACGGAATTGTTTCAAATTTGGTAGATGAAGTTCGTAATGGATACTACAGCCTATGAATTCTCCCTCTTATTATTACCGAACGTTACTTTACATATGCACATAGAATTTAATTTTATTTAGAAACTAAGACATTTTTCTTTCGGCTGAGGCATTTTTTATTTATTTATTATTATTTGGTTTTTGTTTGTTTTTATACCCTCCACCATACTATGGAGGGTATATTAATTTTGTCATTCCGTTTGTAACTCCTCGAAATACTCACGTCAGACCCAACAAAGTATATATATTCTTGATCAGCGTAAAATTCTAAGACGATTAGCCATGTCCGTCTGTCTGTCTGTCTGTCTGTCCGTCTGTCTGTCTGTCTGTCTGTCTGTTGTAATCACGCTATCTTTCGAACAAATTGAGATAGAAGGCTAAAATTTTGCACACATGTATATTTTGCCAGTAGGCAGGTTAAGTTCGTAAATGGGCTATGTAGGTCCAAGTTTTCATATAGCCCCCATATAACGGTAACTCTCGATATTCGGTATTTTGATGATTTTAGCGACATTATTCACCGGAATTGTTTCAAATTTGGCATTTGAAGTTCGTAATGGATACTACAGCCTAAGACAGAAAATTATCTGTGCAGGTCCACGTCTTCGTATAGCCCCCATATAACGGTACCACCCCGATATTCGGTATTTTGATGATTTTAGCGACATTATTTAACGGAACCGTTCCAAATTTGGTATTTGAAGTTCGTAATAGATACTGCAGCAGAAACAGAAAATGGACCATGTAGGTCCACGTCTTCGTATAGGCCCCATATACCGTACCCCCCGATATTCAGTATTTTGATGATTTTAGCGACATTATTTACCGGGATTGTTTTAAATTCGCATTTGAAGTTCGTAATGGATACTTCAGCCCATGCCAGAAAATTGTCTGTGCAGGTCCACGTCTTCGTATAGCCTCCATATAACGGTACCCCCTATATTCGGTATTTTGATGATTTTAGCTACATTATAAACAAATTTTTCTTCAAGTTTCGCATTTAAATGTTGTAATAACTTATGACAAAAGTTGCCTATGCAGGTATACGTCGTCGTATAGACATTCGGTATTTTTAAGATTTTAACAGAATTTTTAAAGGATTTTTTTATTTTATTTATTTATTTATTTATTTTTTTTTTTTTTTTGGAAATTGCCAAATTTGTACCAAATGGTGGAGGGTATTAAAAGTTCGGCCCGGCCGAACTTACAGCTTTTTTACTTGTTTTTTTTTTTTTTTTTTTTTTTTTTTTGTTGCAACATTGTCAGGCTTTATCCTTTATTGCCGTTTTTATAGAAACTAAGTTTGTTTATTAGTGGAGATCGATGGCAATGTTTACCAGGAGGTAAGGCAGGGAATACCTAGGTTTCGGAAAAAGCCACCAATCCTCATCAGTTCCCTAGTTTTTTGTCTGGGATATTCTCCCCAGAAGTTATTTTTTAAAAATAACTTCTATGACAAAAATATTTTTTTACCCAAGTGACGAGATCGTAAGCTCTATAGAAGAGGAACCAAAGAATTAAATAAAACTAAAATTCTTTTGGAAAGTCTTCTAAATCTTACAACCGCATTTGTAAACATTTACATCTTTCTCCACTTGTTATGATTTCGTTCAAAGAAGTAGCATAACCATGTAAGTTGGTTTTGTCTGTTACAACAAAAACCCCTTCGTCGACCGTGCCTTGTCTATTAATTGATCAGTGTTGGCTTGTGTGTCCGTTGTTGTTTTTTTTTGATCAACTGAACTGAACCCAATTTTTTTGCAATGCCGAGTTGATAAATGAAGCTGATTTTTGACAAATTACTGTGGGTTCTCATAAATCTGTCTCTGATGAAAACAATTTTAAGGCGTTTACGATGTCACAAACTATTCTCCTGGACTTCAGCTGTTTGCTTCCATCAAAACACCATTTCCAAAACTATGTAAAGTTGATTTTATTATTCGTCATTAATTGATTTAAAACTGCGATTTTATGTTCTAAGATACAAGATGAGGTGTTAGCCTTTAGATCTATTTTTATGTGGTTCCCAAGGACCCCTTGGAGTCGCTTGATTATATATTATAGAGCTATGTATGATTTTTAATGGTTGTTGTCTCCAAGGGTTATCTTAAACTTCTTACTTCAACGAAACACTCTTCTCAATCAATGGACCAATATATATTGGGCTCCATCGATGTGTTTGACTCACTTTCCATTCTTTTTTTTTTTTTTTTTTTTTTTTTTTTTTTTCAATATCTCAACATAAACAATTCAATGTGACGGATCAGGCATCAATAACCATTGCATAAAAAGAAAACCGAGCAACTATTCAAAATCGTGTTTAATTTTTTTTTCTTAAAATAGAATGGAAACAAACCATAAATAAATAACAAAAACCGCTATTCATTTCGTTCGCGACTTCTTCTTTTTTGAAAAATTGCATTGATTTGGAAAACTGACCGGCTATATGGCTATTTTTACGCTGATCTACAACAATAACAATGCTAGCAGGGCAGGGTTTGAAACAAGATTTTTGAGAGACTCATTTATTCTACTTCCTTCAGGTTGCAATAGAAAGGAAACAGAAAACCTGTAGACTGCATAAAATTAAACAAAAGAAATTAAACGAAACGAAACGAAGTGCACACATGCCAAATCATAACTAATTATGAGTAAATTGAAATTAGAATTAACAAATTAAAATCTGGCCACCGTTTCTTTTTTTTTTGGTATATAAGTGCACCCTCGCCATCGAATAGAGTATCATTTTCTCTTGGATTCTAAAGCAGATCAGAGATAAGCCCACTCAAAATGGTTAGTAGAAAGTTAATAAAAAAAAAACAATCAAAATTATTATTATTATGTGTTGAAGTGTTAATTTCTAATTTTGAAATTTCTGAACTTTTTCCAGAAACTTTTTGTTGCCCTCTTCGCCTTGGTAGCTGTGGCTACAGCCGATGTCAGCCACCTCAGCAGCTCATACTTGCCACCCCATGAATCTCACGCTTCGGCACCAGCTCCATCCTACTCGGCTCCAGCTGTTGCTGCCTCAGCTCCTGTAGCTTCGTACTCGGCACCTGCTGCTACTTACTCAGCTCAAGCTTCATACTCTGCCCCAGCTGCTCCTGCTGCTTCTTACTCAGTCCAAGCCTCGGCTCCAGCTGCTTCTTACTCTGCCCCAGCTGCCGTTGTTTCCTACTCTGCTCCAGCAGCCGCTTCCTACTCTGCTCCAGCTGCCGCTTCCTACTCTGCTCCTGCTGCTGCCGCTTCCTACTCTGCTCCAGCAGCCGCAGCTCCCGCTGCTTCTTACTCTGAATCCTATGAAACTGGTGCCTCTGAGCCTGCCCACACCTTCTCCTCGTCTGAAGGTTACAAATACAAGACCAACCGTCGTGTTGTCTACCGTCGCCGTCATCGTCGTGATGTCAGTGCTGAATACTTGCCTCCCGTTCAAGGTGCTGCTTCTGCCCCAGTTGGTGAATACGCTTACTCTGCCCCAGCTGCTTCCGCTCCAGTTGCTTCATACTCTGCTCCAGCTGCTTCCTACTCTGCTCCAGCTGCTGCCGCTTCCTACTCTGCCCCAGCTGCCGCTTCTTACTCTGCCCCAGCTGCTTCCTACTCTGCCCCAGCTGCTTCTTACTCTGAATCCTATGAAACTGGTGCCTCTGAGCCTGCCCACACCTTCTCCTCGGCTGAAGGTTACAAATACAAGACCAACCGTCGTCGTGTCATCCGTCGTCACCGCCGTTTCTAGACTGTGAGACTATTTAAAATAAAATAAAAACAATGCCATATAGCTCAATTATTATGACTTCCACTTTTTGCGGAAGAATCGAACATTTTGCAATAGTACGAGATTTATTTTGTAAATCATCGAAATAAAGGATAATACAATAGATTTGAAAATATAGAGTTCTTACTTATCCTATCCTCCTATTCTCTGGAAGAAAAAAGGTATGGAACTTGGAAAATTTACTCGAGGGCCTCGAAGCGAGGGCCTGCAGTTCGCATCTATTACCCGATTCAGATGTAACTTTTCAAACAATATTTTTTTGGCCCAAGGACGAACCATATTGAAATTGGTGACAATGAACTTAAATTTTTATATAGCTCCCATATATATTTCGGGTTAATTGTACACCAAATGGCCTATATGTGTCGAAATGACCTGAATTTTGGCACATCCCATCTGTATGTTTCATCAGATTGTGTTTTTTGAGTCCATAAAATGCACAATATGCACTCTACAACAATGATCTTTGGTTCCAGATGCCTGATACAGCCCGGAAATACCACCGTCAAAATTTTGTCAAGATCGGATAAGATCGGTTCAGATTTGAATATAGCTTACATATATATCTTTATCCGATTGCGAGTTTATTATGCACCAAATGACTAATATCAGCCCTAATAGACTAAATTTTGGCACTTCCGACGGATTAAAAAAAATCAGACAAAAAAATAAATGTATCACAAAATATTATAGAAAAAATTCACATTTTTACTAAGAACTCTTTATGCGATTTTTCTGGATTTTGTATTTTCCGCCAAAGAGCATTCTGAATTGGTGAGAAATGTCGAAATCCGTCCCACCATTTCTGAGTTAAAAGGTTCGCTAAACCAAACACTTCTTTGATATAAGAGATTGTATATTTTTTGCTATATATGCAATATCAAGGATATCAGCATCAACGTAACAGTCCTTGATTGGAATCTTTAGAACAACTTCAAAATCAAGAATATCTTCTGTCCATATCAACGTAAATATTTTGCGATCATCTCCTAAAATAATAGTTTTCTATTCTGACCTCAACCACATCTACATGTGAAATTTCGTGAGGATCGGGCATAATTTCGACCTGTAGCGTGATTACAAATTAACATGGATATGCATAGCTAGAGCGGCTCATCTCGGCGAAATAGAAAGATTCATATATTACTTTCTACGTCTGGGACCAATATTTCGGAATGTTTCATTCATTGTTTTTGTATGTTTCATTATAATACCCTTAACAAGTAAAAAAGCAGCTAAGTTCGGCCGGGCCGAACTTTACATACCCTCCACCATTTAAAAGAAACTTGAACAAATTCCAAAAAAATTTGTCGAAAAATACCGCTCGAATGAAACCCGTTATATGGGGGCTATACGAAGACGTGGTCCTGCATAAGTAATTTGTGTAATGGGGTATAGTAACGGTTCCGAACTTTTTATACGAAGTTTTAAATAATTGCGGTGAATAATGTCGCTAGAATCATGAAAATACCAAATATCCGTGAAACTATTTAGACAATTCTGTTCTAAGGGGTAAAATTCTCAGAAGGAACCCCTTGTGTGGATTTTAAGACAATTCCATTGAAAAATTTGGCTGAAATCATAAAAATACCGGATATGGGGGTACGGTTGCATGGGGCCATTCGATATAATAGACCTATATAGACAATTCAGAGAAAAATGTCACTAAAATCATCAAAATATCGAATATCGAGAGGTGCCGTTATATGGGGGCTGTACGATATCGTGGACCTATGTAGACGATTCTCTGTCGGGAAGTAAAGTACTTACAAAGAACTCTTTGTGTAGAATTTCAAACAATTCCATTGAAAAGTGTGGCTTAAATCATCAAAATACCGAATTTCTGAGGGTATCGTTATATTGGGAATATACGATATCGTGGACCTATATAGACAATTCTCTGTCAGGGGTAAAGTACTCACAAATAACTCCTTATGAAGAATTCCGGACAATTCCATTGGAAAATGTGGCTTACTTCATCAAAATACCGAATATCGGGGGTACCGTTATATGTGGGCTATATGATATCGTGGACCGATATAGACAATCTTCGAACTTGACCTGCCTGCAGACAAAAGACAGATCTGTGCAAAATTTTAGCTTCCTATTTTAATTCGTCGACGGATAGACGGGCGGACAGGGCTAAATTAGAATTTTACGCTGATCAAGAAAATATACACTTAGTTGGGCCAAAAATTATTATTTCGATGAGTTACAAACGGAATGACAAACTTAATATACCCTTCATACTATGTATGGTGGAGGGTATAGCAAATAGTGTTGTAGTGAACAAATATAATAATAATAATCGTAGAGGTTTAAAATTTGCTACAGTTGTTTGTATTGTGTATAGAATGGTTGGTATTGAAAATGAGACATATCGGTCCACGTTAACATAACCTTCCGATATTCGTAATTTTGAAGGTTTTCTTTACCTAATGGTGGAGGGTATTAAAGTTTCGGCCCGGTCGAACTTAATGTCTTTTCACTTGTTTAATGCTCTCACGATTAAATTCTAAGTCAGATTTCAGTTCAGGTATGAATGCATGTATGTTATTTTTGTGTAAGCAAAATGATAATTAAGATTGACAATTTTCTACACATCCAGAGAAGTATAGCGGGATTCCACTCAGTGTAATCGCCAAAAATGTAGTAACCACTTAAAGTTCTATCAAAAAGCCCATCTTTTCGTTGTTATTTTCTGTATACACAGTTAAATGCATCAAAAATATTAATTTGTGTGCCACACTAAATTTAACCGGATACAAATTATCTTATAATATTCTATGATAGGCTGTGTATTAGTGTACCATATTTCGAGGCGCCCATTAGAATGCGTATTATTAAGATTATATTCAATTGTAGAAATGTGGGATTGTATTTTTTAAAACAAACATGCGATAGACACCCTGTATTTTTCATAAGACCTTAAATGTCATCTTATTTAGTAAATTTATGAAAGTGCTGAAAATGTTAAATATTGTTTTATAATGCATATACAAAGAATGTAATTTTTTTGTAAAGAATGTAAATAATATCAACAAATTTAAATATCTTTAAGAATATACAAATTACTCGTTCCTCCTAAAAGTATGCTTAATAATTATAATCTATTAGTTGTATGTTGGGTATGTTCAGTGATAACAACACATAAAGAGAAGAATTGCACAGTGTTGTGCCACACAATACAGCATCTCTTGGACTGCATTAATTTTTTCTGAAAAAAACATTTGGAATTATTATTTTCAAATGATTTCTCTACCTTAAAGTTTTAAATTTCTTCTAACAGTGGGTGTAAGGAATATTTACTACTAAAAATGAGCCATTTTTTTATTTTGACAAAAACTTTTAATTAAAATGTTTTACATCGTACCATTTTTGCAAATTTTCAATGTTTAATATATTATTCAAGTTTTTACTTTTTGGAAGGAATAAAAAAATGTTTACCTTTTAGGCCAAAAAATCTTTCAGTTTAAAGTTTACCGAGGAGGGTATTAAATTATTAAAGATTGGACGGCAAAAATTCTTCGTCATTTTTGCCCACACAAAATGCTATGATAAATTGCAATTTTCCCAGTCAAATTCTTGCGAACAACCACACTTAATAAGGGTGAACCTTCATCGCAACAACAGATCAGTGTCCACTCATCACTACCATTGGCGGTGATGAGTACATATGATGTTGTTGAGATAACCACATTTTGTTAACAAATTCCCGTTTCTCAACTGCGAACATGTGGTGGAGCCGGGTATAAAAGGGCAGTCGATGGCAGAATCGTGACAGTCAGTGCCAGACTGTGAACGTGACAACACCAGCTTCAGTAAGTGACATCTAGGTCTTTAATGCTCGCATCGCGGTGGTACCCTGGAATATCCTTCTAGTATATATAGTCTATTTTAGTCCTAGTTTCCTAGATCCTTTTAGTGCTTGAGTACTTATTAAGGTCTCTTGCAAACGTTTCCTAGATCCTTGTAGTGCCTGAGTACATATTAAGGTATCTCGCAACTATATCCTTGAATATCTTGTAGTGCTTGAGTATTTATTAAGGTCTCTCGCAACCGTATCCTTGAATATTCTGGAGTGCTTGAATACTTATTAAGGTCTCTTGCAACCGTATCCTAGATCCTTGTAGTGCTTGAGTACTTATTAAGGTCTCTTGCAATCGTATCCTAGATCCTTGTAGTGCTTGAGTACTTATTAAGGTCTCTTGCAACCGTATCCTAGATCCTTGTAGTGCTTGAGTACTTATTAAGGTCTCTCGCAACCGTATCCTTGAATATCTTGTAGTGCTTGAGTACTTATTAAGGTCTCTCGCAACCGTATCCTTGAATATCCTGTAGTGCTTGAGTATATATTAAGGTCTCTTGCAACCGTATCCTAGATCCTTGTAGTGCTTGAGTACTTAATTCCAGTACTCGCAACCATATCCAGTACTCGCAACCGTATCCTTGAATATCCTATAGTGCTTGAGTACTTCTTAAGGCTTCTTGCAACCGTATCCTAGATCCTTGTAGTGCTTGAGTACTTATTAAGGTCTCTCGCATCCGTATCCTTGAATATCCAGTGCCTGAGTATTTATTAAGGTCTCTTGCAGCAGTATCCTAGATCCTTGTAGCGTAAGATCTCTTGCAGCCGTATCCTTGAATATCCTGTAGCCTGCTTGAGTACTTATCCAGGTCTCTCGATCTGAATCCATCCCGAATCCTGAACACCCTAATCCTGTATCCTTGACCCGTTCCTTGAGTACTTATCCAGGTCTCGAGTGGAAGAACCACCAATCCCGGACCGATGACGAGTAGGATAGTTGTTATAATATATAGTTTAAGTTCCACCATAAATAAAAACGTAAACCACTGCCGTTCTCTTTCTGTCTCAATAAATAAAATATCTGTACGAACCCATGGACCCCGACGAACTATTCTAGCTCAAGGGGAGAAATCCTGTCGTTACAGTACCCGAAAAGGTCTCCATATGAAAACCCTAGAAGCCAACATTGACCTTAATTTTCAATTTCAGAATCTCAGCTTCATCCCTTCACCCCATACCAAATTTAGTAACATTGTAGCATAGCCAAAACAATCTGCATCTCTCCATCCTAGCTTTATTCCAGCTATTTCTTCATCCAATACAAAATTTAGTACTTTTCGTTCAATTGCTGTGCACATTTGCAAAACCACCATCAGAACTTAATGACCCTATCCCTTTACCCAGTACAATTTTTTTCCATTCAGTACTTTTCGTACAAGTATTGTACCCTTTTCCGAAATTCATTTTTTTCTTTTGTCCTGGCTACAGATTCAGAGCAACCCTACTATCAAATTTGAAGCTCTGTCTATTCACCCAATACCAAATTGTAACAAGTTTAGTACATTTTAGTACATCTTATATTCAGGATTTCAGCTTCATCCGTACCTCCAAATTCAAATCGTACTACACATTCAAATCTACCTCCTTACATCGACACATGCACCTTAACTTTTATTTTACATTTATTTTTATTTACATTCCAAATTTCAAGTATTTAGCTGTAACCTTTCACATGATACGAAATGGTACCAAATATAGTATATTTTAGTACTTTACGTGCACTTATGATGCGAACTTCAAAAAAAAAACCCTTACGGTCATCCAATGCATACATCATACACTTCGTCAGTGACTCTCATACCAAATTTTCGAATTCTGGGTCATTACGTTTGCCCAATACAAAGTATACAATTTTTAGTACATTTTAGTACTTTTCGCACCCGTCTACGGTCCAGAAGTGACCTTCGCCCAATATTTCAAGATTCTAGCCTCAGACGTCATCTTAATCTTCAGGTTCTTCTTCCCTCTTTTTCCGCGGCTGCTGGAGCGGCAGAAGTAGCTGGGGCAGCACCAGCACCAAAATTTGGAATGAAGGAAGTCCTAAAGTGAGATATAGTGAATCTATAAATATCTGTTATTTATTTGTACGGAAAGTACTGAAAGGTTCAAAATGGTACAATATTATTGTTGAGCGATAGGTAAAAGCTGGAACTTTGCAAGTTTGCATTGGGGTGGGAGGTTTGATAAGGCGAGATTTTCAGAACTTTATACATTAATTTTACAAAAATTATTGAAATTTTATTGATCAAGCAATAAAAGATCCTACTTTGGAACATTGCAAGGGGTTTACTTATCCTTTTTATGGGCGATATTTGGTGAGATTTTCGAACTTGTATCAAGTAGCTTGAAGTAGCATCCTTATTGAGACTTGCCTGATTACATTTTAAGGTATAGTGCAGCCGTAACCTTGAGTTACCTGCAGATCCATGTTTCAGTATTTAGTATGGTGTATCGCAATAATATCCTTGCATATTTTTTTAGTAGTTTGCCTTGGTTCCTTATTGTTTTTTTAAGTCGGATTCTTGCGCATCCTCGTAGATCCTTGATCGAGTATTTTTTAAATTATATTACAGCCGCTGGCTAGAATATCCCTCCTTCAGTCTATATTAAGGTCTCTCGCACGGGTACCCTCATATATCTTAGTACGTTTAAGGTATTTTAAAGTAGTATCATTGTATGTCCTTTTAGAATCTAGTCTGAGTTGTTATTAGGTCTCATGCAACCATAGCCTTGCTTGAGTACCTACCAAGGTCTCAACCGTAGCTTTGTCTTTTGTTTTCGATCATAGCTTAAGTACTTATTAGGATTTCTTGCCGTCGTAGCGTGTGTATCTTTCCTAATTAGAGCAGTTGTAACCTTGGATATCTTCTTCTTCTTTGTAGGTATAGTACTTTCTGAGGACTCCTGCAGCCCTAGCCTTGAATATCCTTGTAAACCCGTATCCTCGTGAAGACCAGAGGACCTATATGGCTGTCTATATATGAGTGCTTAACAAGGTGTCAAGTCAAAAGGAGCATTCCGATCCCAAATGTTCCCATCCCACGAAAAACCTAATGTATATTTTGCGAAAAGGAAAATAAGCAATATTAAAAATATATCATAAGATTTTTTTCCAGAATATTGAGTTAAATCCCAATATTCAGGACAATACTATAACGCAGTTCCTGTGCTAAAATCATCAACATTGCGCCATTACGGACGATGCGGTCTGGTTTGATGCATTTTAAAACACCTGTCTAATTTTGAAGTGGATTGAAAGTTGCAGATTTAAGTTTTTCACCTTTGCAATTAAATGAAAACACGTTTTAAAGTGTTTTTTTGCATTCATTAAAAAAAATCCCAGCTACTGCTTTTGAATCTGGCGATTCAAGTAGAATTTCCAAATTATTCTTTAAAAAGCATTTCATTTGGAATAATGAATTCGTTATTTATTGCCAATAAATTAAAATAGATAAATACATATTTGAATTTTTTTTTCTTTCATTGTATTTTTCGAAATCACTAAAAATAACTTAACATAATATCAACACTTCAACTAAAAATATTTCCAAGAGATTCGAAATAAATTACCTTAATTGCATTGAAAATGCTTGAGGAATTTAAAGTCTTACTAAAGGTATTCTTTGCAGAATATTTAGTATCTAAAAACTACAGAAGGCTTTGGATAACTGTAACCAGCTTTAGCGGGTACCGGGGAGGAAGCTGAGGGCTTTGAGTCGGGGAATTGTTTTTCTGGCTTGGGATAGCTATAGCCTTTTTCTTTGGCTGGAACTGGTGAGGAAGCAGCTGGTTTAGGATTGTAGCTTGGTTTCTTAGTTGGTGCTGGGGAAGGTTTCTCTGGTTTAGGATAATTGTATCCTTTTTCTTTTGCCGGAACCGGTGAAGAGGCAGCTGCCTTAGGTTCTTTTAAGCTTGGCTTTTTAGTAGGAGCTGGGAAAGGTTTTTCTGGTTTAGGATAATTGTATCCTTTTTCTTTTGCCGGGACTGGTGAAGAGGCAGCTGGCTTAGGTTCTTTCAAGCTTGGTTTTTTAGTGGGAGCTGGGGAAGGTTTTTCTGGTTTGGGATAATTGTATCCTTTTTCTTTTGCCGGAACAGGCGAAGAGGCAGCTGGCTTGGGTTCTTTTAAGCTTGGTTTTTTAGTAGGAGCTGGGAAAGGTTTTTCTGGTTTGGGATAATTGTATCCTTTTTCTTTGGCCGGGACTGGTGAAGAGGCTGCTGGTTTGGGTTCCTTGTAACTTGGTTTTGTGGTTGGAGCTGGTAATTGCTTCTCTGGTTTGGGATAATTATAGCCTTTCTCTTTAGCAGGAACTGGAGATGAAGCAGCTGGCTTGGGATTGTAACTTGGTTTCTTAGTTGTAGCTGGGAAAGGCTTTTCAGGTTTGGGATAGTTATAGCCCTTTTCCTTTGCTGGAACTGGTGAGGAGGCTGCTGGTTTTGGTTCCTTGTAACTTGGCTTGGTGGTTGGAGCTGGGAACGGCTTCTCTGGTTTGGGATAGTTATAGCCCTTTTCCTTTGCTGGAACTGGTGAAGAGGCTGCTGGTTTGGGTTCCTTGTAACTTGGTTTTGTGGTTGGAGCTGGTAATTGCTTTTCTGGTTTGGGATAATTATAGCCTTTTTCTTTAGCAGGAACTGGAGATGAAGCAGCTGGCTTGGGATTGTAACTTGGTTTCGTAGTTGGAGCTGGGAAAGGCTTTTCAGGTTTGGGATAATTATAGCCCTTTTCCTTAGCTGGAACCGGTGAAGAGGCTGCAGGCTTAGGTTCTTTGTAACTTGGTTTGGTAGTTGGTGCCGGGAATGGCTTTGCCGGTTTAGGATAATTGTAACCCTTTTCCTTTACTGGAACTGGTGATGAAGCGGCTGGTTTTGGATAACTGTAACCTTGTTGGCCTGATGCCACAGTCGCTGCAGCAATCAAAGCGACCGCCACAATTAAGAATTTCTGAGTGATAAGCAAAAAAAAATATTTCATTTTTCCTTCCTTGCAATCTTTATTTTGTTTTTCCCGTTGCTTACCATCTTGGAGCAGCTACTATTTCTATCCTACTAGCTTGTTTTGTTGGGCAAAATATAGTAACAGCTTTCTATTGACCAAAGTATCTATTTATATGAAATCGCTTGAGAAGAGGGTGGTGATAACTGTTTTTTTTTTTTCTTTCATTTGAATACTAAAAAGATGTCTTTTCGAAACAATCACAGACCAAACCAAGCCAAAAAAAAAAAACGTCAAAACATAAAAATTGATAGTCCAGCTTCTATGGAGAATAATTTTAATTTAAAGCTTCCTGCTCCCTTTCACCGCACTGATTGCTGCATCTGAACATCTGAAATGAGAGACAAAATTCTTGTTTCGTTTGTTTCTTTAATTGGTACGCACATTAGTTCTCTGATATAATCTAGTTGCTTTCATTTCGGGAACTTGTGTGGGTACCACAGACCAGTTCTCTAGACGATGTTAAGTTTGTCGTTTTTGGTGTATTATCCAAATTTTGTCCGTCATCATCTAAACTACGATTGTTTCATTTTCTTCTTTTGGGATGGGCTGCAAATTATGCCCTCCTAATTTGGTGCTTTGTTCTGAGACCGGCCATTATATTCCATTTTCATTGAACTTAACTTGAAAAAGCCTTAGATATGAGTTAATCCATAAGAAAAAACGAATTCATTCTTTCATATTTTATTTGTTACTGGACTAATGTAGGGCACTTGTGTCCGGTCTCATTATCAGCAATAATTTGTATGTTTATTGCTATTTTTTTATTTTTATACCCTACAACACTATGTGTTGGGGGTATTATAAGTTTGATTGGGCCAAAAATTATGTAACACCACGAAATATTGGTTTCCCACATAGGAAAGTATATATGGATCATCCTAGCTCGCCGAGCTGAGTCGATCTAGCTATGTATGTCCGTCCGTCCGTCTGTCCGTCTGTCCGTCTGTCCGTCTGTCCATGTTAATTTGTAATCACTCTACAGGTCGCAATTATGGCCCGATCTTCACGAAATTTGGAATGGGGGTCGGGGTCGGGCCAGAATAGAACCCTATTCCTTTTTGAGATGATCGCCAAATGTTTAGGGGTTGAAATGGACCAAATACTGAAAAAATGTCGGATTTTGCAGTAGCTATAGAGGTCGCAATTATAGACCAATCGACGTGGAATTTAGCATGTAGCTAGAGTTTAGGACGAGGAAGAAGCCTACCAATTTGGGTGGTCATCGGATAATATTTAGCGGGTAAAATAGACCATATCTTTTTTGTTGAAAAAATTCAAATTTTTTCATTAAGCCGCGAATATTTTAAATCCCGGCGAAATCACAAAGCCATGAGAAGGTTACTTCTGACCTTTACATTGATGTTAACATCCAACAAATCGGATATATAGCAAAATATGAGCGATATATATGTCTATCAAAGAAGATATGCTTGAAAGATCTCTTATATGTCGAGAACGGCTGAACTGATTTCGACAGTTCTCATTAATTCAGAATGGCCTCTTGGCAGGAAAGAAAAAACGTCTAAAAAAATCGCATAAAAATATCTCTCTAAAGATGAAAATATTGATTTTGTAAAATTTTCTCATATTTTTTCAATTTTGTCATATTTTTGGCATATTTTCATTTTGAATTAAACATTTGGTAATATTTCTACAGCTAACAAAACTAAGTATTTAGGATATCAGGATATCATATACAGATCGTATTTATGGCCCGATCCTTACGAAATTTTGCATGGGGATAAGATGAGGGTCAGAGTAGAAGCCTACTCTTTTTGGAGATGATCGCCATATATTTAGGGGTTGAAATGGACCAAAAAACTGCAAAATTGTCGGCAGGTCGTAATTATCGCCCGATCCTCACGCACATTTGAAAGGGGGTTACCAGACATTGCAAAAGCCAAGCAGTTTTGGATGGCCATCCAAAAATATTCAATGTGTGAAATAGTTTGCCAACTTTGGTAGACAAAATACGAAAATGTCCATTCCAGAGACTTTTTCGAGAATTCACAAATACACTTCTAAGAAATTATAGGTCTTTGGGAAATATTGGTTCCAGATCTAGGAAGACCATTTAAATTAGTTTAAGTTGCTATTATTCGAAAATTAGAGAACGAAACCTGATGGTTTTCTTTTATAATTTGTCACAATATCTTGTGGAATTCTTTCGAGTATCTCGCCTATATAAAATGTATCGTTTATTATAGTGTTGTAGGGTATTCAACGGTCGGCCCCGCTCGACTGTAGCCTTTGCTTACTTGTTTTTTAATTAACAATAACCAATCAAGTATTTCCACATCGTCACTGCATTAGCTAACAGGGTGATTAAACCCCAATTTCTCTAGAAAAAAAATGCATCTACATGATATTCATCCCGTATTGCTACATATTCATAATTATGCAAGCACTTCCAAATAAAATATAATATATATATGGTCCACGAGGAATGTTTTTTTTTTTTTTTTTTTGGTTCTATTTCAAGAAGATCTGGTCTTATATGTAATTAGCAGTTAAGAAGAAAAGAAGATAATATACAAATCATTGTATTTAAGGCGGATTAGTAGGCTTATTTCACTCGAATTACTCACAATATCCATACAGTGATAAGTAGTGCTTATATTAAAGTTATTGCAAAGAACAGAATTTTTCGGAGTTAAAAAATGTATAAAATCAAAATCGGAATTTTAACTAATTCTATTAACGCGTTCAAAAACATTTAATTGATCAGTGGCATGCAATGTTTTGTAAGTGTTGGGCCATCTCCCCGAATCCTTAACAAAATTACTACTTCAACCAATCAG
Organism: Musca domestica; assembly: GCF_030504385.1. Taxonomy (NCBI): domain Eukaryota; kingdom Metazoa; phylum Arthropoda; class Insecta; order Diptera; family Muscidae; genus Musca; species Musca domestica. The sequence continues at coordinate 1,642,526 of NW_026712144.1, read as the reverse complement.
CAGATTAAAGAGCAGCTTTCATATGCCGTATGGTGGTTTAGAATTTAATTTTCCTGGACAAACACTATGGAATTCGGTTGAAAATATAAACCAAAAATTAGACCATAATTTTGGAAAATGTGGTTGTGAAGATACAAATATCTTTTTCTTTTTTTCGGAAAATACAAATGCTATTTGCAATGGAAAGAGTTCGGCATTCCTGGAAAAAGGTTATGGACAAAGTGTTTATTTGTATACCCTACAACACCATGTGCTAGGGGCATAATAAATTAAATTGAGTCCGAAATTATGTAACACCTCGAAATTCTTGTTCGGCACATATAAAATCTAAGAAAATCGCGTAAAAATATGTCAAAAAAGGTGAATATTTTTAGTTATACATTCTTGTGAACAAAATGCAGGTCGCGTTTATTATCCGATTGAGATGAAATTTTGCAAACAGTATTTGTTTGGCCCAAGGACGAACTCAGATTCAGATATAGCTCCCATATATCTTAAACCGATTTCGGGTTAATTGTGCACCAAATGGCTAATATAAGTCCAAATGATCTGTATTTTGGAACATCCCACCGAACTCAGTCTAGAAGCAAGTAAATCAAATCATCCGATTTGGGGTTTTAAGTCTCTCACATGCGTAATATACACTCTAAAAGAATGATATTTAGTACCGGGCATCAGATACTGCTCGAAACTACCTCTGTCAAACTACCTTTGTAAAGATCGGTTCAGAGTTGGATATAGCTCCCAGAACCGATTTCAAATCAATAGTGCACCAAATGGCCAATATAAGTCGAACTAACCTGAATTTTGGCATATCCAACCGAATTCAGTCTAAAAGAAGGTACATCAAATTTGATGAAAACCGGTTCTTATTTATATGTTTCATCCGATATTGTGTTGAGTCCCTTACAATTCCAATTTTCATTCTACAACAGATTTTTTGTTAACAGATATCTTATAGAGCTCGACGCTACCTCTGTCAAATTTTGTCAAGATCGGTTCAGATTTAGATATAGCTCCCTTATATATCTTTATCGGATTTCGAGTTAATAGTGCACCAAATGGCCAATACAAATCCAAGTGACCTGCATTTTGGCATATCCAACCGAATTCAGTCTAGAAGAAGGTACATCAAATTTGGTGAAAATCGGTTCATATATAGCTATAGTTCCCATTTATATGTTTCATCCGATATGGTGCTTAAGTCCCTCACATTCACAATATCCATTCGACAACAATGATATTTGTTATCAGATATCTTATAGAGCACGGAAATACCATTGTCAAATTTTATCGAGATTGGCTAAGATTTGGATATAGTTCTTAAATATCCTTTACCCGATTTCAGGTTTATTGTGCAAATGATGAATAATATCAGCCCAAATGGAGTAAATTTCGGGACGTACGTTTCCATTTTTTGGAACTCGGCTCGGATATATATATTTTTTAATATAATCATCCTCGAAGTGATATCATGCACTATATAGCAATGTTATTTGTCATAAAAGATTAAAATGTCTCCGTCAAATTTAGGCAAAATCGATTCAGAATTGGATATGCCACCCATATATTAATACACTTCTCTCGCAATCTGTTATCCACAATGAGTTTTTTAGTCAAGACACTGCAGCGCTATCCCGCTATATAGCTTATAATAATACATTTTAGTCAAATTTCAACTTCCTTTCCTAACCCGCCCGTCCGACACAACATGTCACATGGCACGAACGGCGTATTTCCTTATTAATATTTTGTTTGTTTGCTGGCTCTGAGATTTGAACAAACGACCTTAGATCTTGTAGTCCGAAGTGCTGTAACTGGTATTGCAGACTTTGTAATAATCATTACTTTTAGGATACTGGTAATGCAAATGATATTTAGATGTCATTACTAGTAAGCGGTGAGTTTTGTGATAATTTCTCACTGGCTCTCTTCTTTATTACAAATTTTAGATCATTAAGTTCATCTTGAAAGAGAAATAAACAAATTTTCCTCCCTTCATGCTAGGTTGCTTTTTACACCCTCCACTGTAATATGGAGGGTTTATTATGTTTGTGATTCCGTTTGTAACACCTCGAAATATAAATTTTAGACCCTATATAGTATATATATTGTTGATCATCATAATACTATGTCGGTATGTGGAAATATCTCTAGCACGTAAACAAAATGAAGTAGGTTGATAAGATTTTACTCAGATGTGTATGAGGTCTGCAGGTTTTTTTTATATTTTATATTTCATGCCATACAAAATTTGTGTGAATTGTCCTATATTTACTCCCTCCGTAAAACGAATGGAATGTATTATATTTGAAAAATGTAGATTTCCGCAGTATAAAAAATTTACGCGTCCAAATATAAATTTTTGTATTTTTCACAAAAAAGTTATGGTCCATTTTAATATTATTATTTACCTTTTTATAACCTTCACCATAGTATGGAGGGTATATTAACTTTGTCATTCCGTTTGTAACACCTCGAAATATACATTTTACACCCCACAAATATATATTCTTAATCAGCATAAAATTCTATGTCGATTTAGCGATGTCCGTCCACCTGTCCATCTATCCGTCTGTGGAAATCACTCTAGCTTCCGAACGATATGAAGTAGGTTGACAAAATTTTACCCCAATGTATATTATGTCTGCAGGAATTTTGTTGTCGAAAATGGGTCATGTAGGTTCACGTTTTGGTATAATGGTTCGATATTTTGGTGATTTTAGCAACATTATTCACCGGAATTGTTTCAAATTTGATATTTGAAATTCGTAATGGATATTACAGCCTAAGACAGAAAATCGTCTGTACAGGTTCACGCCTTCTTGCAGCCCCCATATAGCGGCACCTCCCGAAATTCGATACTTTGATGATTTTAGCGACATTATTCACCGGAATTGTTTCAAGTTTGATGTTCGTAATGGATACAGCAGCCTATGACATAAAATTATTAGTGCAGGTCCTCGTTTTGAAATGGCCCCCATATAATAGTACCTCCCGATATTCGGTATTTTGATGATTTTAGTTACATTATTCACCGATTCTTTTTTTTTCAAGTTTCGCATTCAAATATTGTAATGGCTTGTGACAAAAGTTGCCTATGCATGTCGACGTCGTCGTATAGACCCTAATATAATGGCTACACATTTAAGATTGTAATAGAATTGTTAACGATTTTTTATTTTATTTTATTTATTTATTTATTTATTTTTTTTTTTTTTTTTTGAAAATTGCCAAATTCATTCTAAGTGGTGGAGGGTAATACTGCAGGCTATAATTGAATATTTGTATCCTCTTGAATCATTGAGGGTATATTAGCTATACATAGCCCTTTGTCAGATCAGACTACGCAAAGTATTGGTCCAATATGATACCTCCCAATATTTTGTACGTTTAACCTCATTTGGCATTTCTATTATAGGGTTGTCTTCTGGGAAAACTAGTTGTCGTACATTTCGGTGTAGTCGCCGACAGTACAATCCGACTTACGATATGTGGAAAATTTTAATTGCATCATCCTTTCGATTTCAATGAAATTTGCAGTTTAAAATTCCCGGAGCTTGAGATCTTCTCCTACAGTGTGATTTCTATATAGCCTTCATATCTATTGAGCAAATTTTAGGTACTGGAAAGCGTATCGGATTTCCGCCAATTTCAGAAGGTTTTGGTTCTTGTGCCAAAACGAAATAATGAAAACTATTTCCTAAAGCGACATACAATTACATAAAACAATAAAATCAAGCACTGTCTGAAAAGATCCAATACTGACATCAAAATATAAAGGTTGTCCTTGTGAAGACGGCATTTTTGCTGTAACAAACACAAACTATGATACGATAAATATCATTTTATGAAATAAATGACGAAATGCTAACGCACGTGAAATATCTCATATAGTTGAAAAATCCCCATCTGCTTAGTAAAATGCCAATTCTGTCTCAAATCATAATAATGCTATGAATATTAATATTATATTTTGTAAAAATAGAAAACAAAGAAAGTGATGATTTATCGACAAAAAAACACACATTCAACACCCACAAGAGAGAACAGAATATTCCTATCTATAAAATGATTGAAATCGAAAGTTTGAATTTTAAAACAAATTAAGATTTGGTAGTGCCTAGTCATTACTGGTTGTTGTGAGTTTTAAATCACAACAGAAATATAATGATCTGCAATTTAAAAAATTTGAATCGATTTCAAATATTGAACTTCATCCATATTATGTTTGATAAAAAAAAATCTAACACATGTGATTTTAATTTAGTTTTTTTTTCATTTTGTAGCTATGCGTACCGGTTTGAAACTATTTCACAAAAATTCATGCATATTTTATGTCTACTGCAGCTGCTGTTTTTTTTGAATTCCATAACACTTCCGTATTTTCTAAAAATTATAAAAACATGCATTCGAGGGGAGGCAAATTTCAGTTGATTCAGAACGAGTTGAGAATTGAAAACGGGGCACATGTGTCATGGTTTGTAGTTCAGTAATTTGTTAAATGTTTTTATTTAAATTTTTCCTGTTTCAAATTGCAGAGGTTTCTATGGGTTTGCTTAAACTTAATGATGGCTGTTAATGCAAAAGAAATACCCCGCATTACCAATGATTACTTGCCGCCCTATGCCGAAGGTCCACCACCCCACAATGATTTCAACTATGATGTACAGCTGCTACCTCCTCCCGTCACCTACCACGTTCATCATCATTGGTATTATCCAGTTCCAAGTGTGGCGTTCGAGGAATATGCTCCAGTTTCTTTTGTGGCACAAGAAGCCCATCCAACAGCTGGTATTAGTTCCTTAAAACCAACAATGATTCTCGTGGTCACTCTGATTTTGTGTCTGACATAGGAATTGCAAAAAGTCCATGATTTTTATTTAAAATTCATTTTTTGCAAGGTACATGCAAGTATCTCTTCTAAGGTGGAAATTGCCTTACAAAGCTGCTGAAATTGCAGCTGTTCGTATATTGGAGTTCTACTCAAATTCAAAACTCTTCTTCCGGAGTATTAATCTAAGAAGTATTATGCCAATATCGGGAATACGAAAATATTTTCCCACATTTGAGGTAAAAAATTTGTCTTTGCATAATGTATTCTAAATATTGGCCATCCAAGGTCGTAAAAATAGACTGTGTCATAATACATTCAGCAATTCAAATATTCTTGTTGTGCCTGTATATTTAGTTCGATGCGCATTATTTGGATGTCTAGCATCGAAAACAAATTGATATTTAAAAGAATTTTAAACTAGTTTAACTTCTAAAGTCCAAAATAAAATGTTGCATTTATTTATTTTTTTTTTCATTTGATATCAAAATAAACATTCAGTGAAATAGTCAGCGATATTCCCGAATCTTCGGATAGTGGTTTTTTAATATTTTTTTTTTTAATTTTTTATGTAATGCATGAGATTATAGTTTACACACTGTTCAGTGTTATTGAATCTCATTTCTGAGATAGCATGCCTTCAGTGAAATCGAATAAGCCATATTTTTGTAGAATATTTTGTAACCATAACTCTGTTCCTTTAATGTTCTTTCGGTCAACAATTGAAGTGCCAAAATCAGGATTTTTGACATTCAAGTATTTAAAAAATAAACTTTGCTCAGAAGATTTTAGGTGGAGTACTGAAAAGGCATAAAATTGGCATTTTTATGTTTTTTTATACGCTACACCACACTATGGTCAGGGTATTATGTCTTTGTGCATTTTTTTTTGTCCATTTGTCCTTGTATATTTGTAAACAAACTATAGGTCACATCTATTGCTCGGTCAAGATAAAATTCTGCACAAATCAGTTATTTGACCCAAGGACGAACCCTATGGAAATTGGACATAATCGGTCAAAAATTAGATATAGCTCCCACATACATCTTCGTCCGATTAGTATTTTATTGTGCACCAAAAATCCTAAATAGGATGAAATTTGGAACATACCACGCAATTGTTATTAAAAAAATCATACAAACATGAGTTATACACTTAATACCTTGCTTCGGCAATATTACTAATAGTGCCTTAACCGAGTAAACAAAGCGATCGTTTTAGTCCTTTTTTAAATAAGGTTAAAAACGCCGCACAATAAACTTAGATAAACGACAGGAATTCATAAATTAAAATAAGTAACTTTGAGCAAAGACCTAAAATGGTAAAGACTAGACAAAATGCATTTTGAGCAAATGGTTTGTGTCTACAATACATAGAGTAACAGCTCATGGCAGAGACATGTTAATATAAAAACCACAATTACATGAACGGATAACAAAAAAACATTTGAAAAATCAAAAATTTTGATTTCAAAATTCTATTCCATGGACCTTTCCGAAAATTTGCACATTGCCTTAGCGATTTAAATCAGTTAACATTGATAACGATGTTGTTATAATATCGTAAAAACAGAGGTATTTTCACAGGGTTACCAATTTTGACTCTGTCTTGTCCTATCTTTACACTTCTATGTCTTTGCTTTGAGTACCCTGCATCATTGGGAACGAATTTGGAAATTTTCAAAACCAAAAATAAATCCGTTAATAATTTTGTTAAAATCTTATAAAGAGTATAGCGAGTTACCGTAGTTTTGGGGTCTATACTAAAACATGGATATGCAAAGGTAATTTTCGTCATAGGCCAATACAATATTCAAATATGAAACTTGAATAAATTCCGGTGAATAATTTTGCAAAAATGTCAAAATTCTGAATATAGGGAGGTATTGTTTTATGGAGGTTATCCGAAGCTCCGTACCTACATATGACATTTTCTGTCATAGACTGTATATACAAAATTTGAAACAATTCCAGTAATAATGTCGCTAAAATCGTCATAATACCGAACATCTGTAGGTACATTTATATGGGGGTGGAGATGTAAAACATAGATCTAGACCTAAACCAAAACGTGGACCTATATAGCCCATTTTCAATACCAATGGTCCTAACACACATCTGAGTAAAATGTTATCAACTTACTTTATTTCGTTCGAAGCTAGAGTGATTTTCACAGACAGACGGACATAGCTAAGTCGACACAGAATTTTATGCTGATCAAGAATATATATACAGAGCGAGATAAAAAAACTGCAAAAAAGTCAAACGCCATAATTTTCACATTTTTTTCTAAATTGTATTGAATAAAAGCAAAAAATGTCGAAAATAGCATCAAATTTTAGAATAATTTTAGATTTGTTCGAATAGATCACCTTTGACACGAATAATGGCCTTCATCGGCCAATGAAACCATCACATGCCTCCCTGAATGACCCATTTCGACCCATTCCCGGCGAAGCGCTTGCTTGATGTGATCGACGCTTTGGTATTTTTTTGTGCCAACCTTGCTTTCCAAAATACTCCGGACTCAATAGTTCAACGGATTAGTATCCGGAGTTTTTGGTGGCGATTGTGTGCTGGAAATGAAGCGAGGAACCTCATTTTGTAACCATTCTTGGGTGGCGCGTGCTGAGTCCTGTTGGAATGTCCAAGGTCTGCGGCAAAATGTTTGCGCGCCAAAGGCTTTAATACAACCTCCACAATATTTTCGCAATAATGTTCGGCATTTATTCTGATGCTACGGTCGATAAATACGAGCGGAGAGCTACCATTGGTTGTTATGGCGTCCTACACCATCACCATGGCTGGCGCTTGAGTTCTGGTGGCCAACCAAAGGTGCACATTTTCAGCTGACCTCTTTGGCATGAAAACACGATCATTTTGTTTGTTCACAAACCGCTGGACAACGAATGTTTTTTCATCGGACAAAACCAAATTCGGCAGTTCACCACTTTCGGCCAAGCGAAGCAGCTTAGCTCTTAGCTCTTTTGAGTCTAGTTTCTTTCTGTTGCGGTGTAAGTTCTTGTACTTTATGAAATTTCAATGGCTTTTCCCAGAGCTCATTTTTCAATATTTGCCGAATGGAATTTTTTTTATTACTTTTTTTATTTTTCGAAATATTTCTGCTGATGTTGCTGTTTTCTTCCGTCCATCTCCTTGACGTCGGGTAACGCTATCAGTATCACGGTAACGAGCGATGGTACGAGACACAAAAGATTTATTCACATTTAAATGCTGGAGTGCTCTAACGATATCCACTTGTGGTTTTCCAGGCAAATATAAAGAAATCGCACTCTCGCGCTTGAATTCCATCACGAATAATTTATTTTCTGGAAAATTCTCACCAAATGTCACTGGAATAATTTTAACAGCTGTCGGATGAGTGGCGTAGAAATTATAGCAGTCTGAAGTTGTTTGCGATTTGTTAATCTCACCCTATATTTGAACCGCTTTCACCAAATCTAATTTACTTACTTGGATATGCACAATTAACCCGAAGTCGGTTGAAGACTTATGGGAGCTGTATATAAATCTGATCCTTTTATCTCCAGTTTCAATAGGGTACGTCCTTGGTACAAAAAAATATTGTTTGAAAATTTTCATCTCATTCGGATAATTAATGCGACCTGGATTTTGTTCACAAGAATACATGGACGGACGGAGTGGCAGCCTGGCTGACATGCATATATCCACTCAGAAAGTGATTCTATGAAGATTCTTGAAAGTAAATAGACCACGCTTCCTTCTCCATATTACAAACAGATGCACAAAGACATAATACCCTTACCACTATGTGGTGTAGGTTTTAGGTTTTCCCATCTTTAAAAAAATCACCAGATTATTCGGTCGGAACACATTATCGCCATGAGGTGCGTGAATGCGGAGTTAGAACACTGTATAAATGTTAATGTTAAATAAGAGTAGAGATGAGAGAACGAGATAAATATTTTTGGAAATAAGAGAAATGATCCCCTTTTGTTGTGTTAGCAATAAATACTTGATAGCTCTAGTTGAACTATATTTAATTGCCTCCACCAAGCATTGAATCAATGCCAGAATCCAGAAATGTTTATTTGCGCTGATAACAGTTGTTCTTAATGTTTATGGTATGAAAAGTTGTTTCAACTATTAGAAAGTCATGGTAGTCATTTAAATATTAAAACTAGCAGAATATAGACGCGTTTATCAGGCAATGGTTAGTATTGAGGTTTGTCGGTCCTCTTATTAGGAAGTTTTTTGATTTATTTCCTTTCTATTGCAGACATTTAATTTAGTTTTCTTCATTTCGCTGGCATTTGTTGCAAATGGCGATCGAATACCCAATGAATATCCAGTAGTATCTAATAATTATGGAACTGTCGGTAGGGGTTTTACGCCAGCAGGACAGTATGTCATTTAGCCAGTAGCGAATGTTGCGTATACAAATAGTGCTGGTGTCACCTATGCTGGAACTGGTGGTTATAATTACGGTGCATCTATCCCCAATTATGGAATTACAGCATCCAATCCTATTTCAGTATTTGTAGCTCCTGGTTTGCAATATGCTCCGGCAGCCACATCGACAAATCCCCAATATGCCCCAGCTGCTAGTCCTCAATTTATACAAAACGGTTTGCAGTTTGCTGCCTCTAACACCAATGCACAATATGCACCACCCGGTCTTCAATATTTTGCCCCTGGTTCACAATATTCTTTACCAAATTCCGTCTATAACCCAGGAGGCTTTGTCGCGCCTCTCATTCCAGCTCCAAATTATGCCTTATCGCCATTATCATCTGCTACAAATAATTATCATCCTTTGCCTTCTCAACCTGTTTACAGTGGACCAGGTTTGAATGGAAATATTTTCAGAGTGCCTAATATTATTAATGCCGGATCGCAACCGTTGCCTGTCTACCCTACTGAAAGTAATCAATATCCAAATCATTCAGGTTTTATTGGTGTCAGCAATAATAATCCTCTTCAAGTACCAGCTGGGGCCAGTTCAACATCTTTCACGAATACAAATCCGGAGGCCAGCACTACCACCACTGCAAGTGCCACATCAACGCTACACCATGGAAGTTCTGCTACCAACATTGATACTGCTTTTCATGAAGACGTGCCCACTCCACCCTCTGTAACCTATTCAACTCCTGACGAATCTAATAAGAATTCCAACACAATACCTGATTCCATTGCTGATGCTAGCAACACGGATCCTCTGATCACTTCAAGTTCTGAGAATGTAGCAAAATCAGCTGAACCTATACCTGCCCACACCTATTTCGATGAAGAGGGCTATCGTTACAAAAATCCACATCAGAAATGATTTGCATGTTATATTTTAAAGATCTATGAAGAAAAAAATAAAAAAAAATAACTTAAACAAGTACAAAAGCTTTAAGTTCGGCTGTCCGAACATTGAATATCTTCCAACATTTTGAACGAATTTGGAAATTTTCAAAAACATAAAATCCAAAAATTTTCAAAAACATAAAATTCTGCTAAAATCTTAAAAACACCGAACGTAGCCGTTATATTGGGTCATAAGCCATTACAATACTGAAATGCGAAACTTCGCGAAAAATCGGTGAATAATTTAGCTAAAATCATCGAAATTCCGAATATAGGGAGGTACGGTTATATTGGGGCTATACCAAAATGTGGACCTGCACAGACAATTTCCTGTCATAGGCTATAGTATCCATTACGAACTTCAAATACCAAATTTGAAACACTTCCGCCGAAGAATGTCGCTAAAATCATCAAAATACCGAACTATTCCAGTGACAGCTCATTAAATTGCTTACAAGCGTACAAAAGCATTTTGGTGAGAATTTTCCAGAAAAAAGTCATTCGTGATGGAATTCAAGCGTGATAGTGTGATTTCTTTATATTTGGCTGGAAAAAACATCTAGCTATCGTTAGAGCAATCCAGCATTTAAATGTGAATAAATCTTTTGTGGCTCGTACCATCGCTCGTTATCGTGATACTGGTAGCTCGGGGTAAAGCCTTTGATATTCCAGAGAGTCCAAGAACTTACACCGCAACAAAAAGAAAATAGACCCAAATAGCTAAAGAGTTGCTTCGCTTGGTCGAAAGTGGTGAACTGCCGAATTTGGTATCCTCCGATGAAAAAACATTCGTTGTCCAGCAGTTTGTAAACAAACAAAATGACCGTGTTTACTTGCTAAAGAGGTCAGCTGAAAATGTGCACCTTCGGTTGGCCACCAGAATTTAAGCGCCGGCGGGACCGCCATGTGGGCCGCCATAACAGTCGATGGTCGCTCTCTGCTCGTATTAATCGACCGTCGCATTAGAATAAATGCCGAATATGACCGCGAAATTATTTTGGCCTTGTGCACGCAACAATTTTTGCCGCAGGACTCAGCATCATCGCACTCAGCATGCGCCACCCAAGAATGGTTACAAAATCAGGTTCCTCGCTTCATTTCCAGCGCACAATGGCCACCAAAATTTCCGGATACCAATCCGTTAGACTATTGTTTCTGGAGTATTTTAGAAAGCAAGATTGGCACTAAAAACCAAAGTGTCGATCACCTCAAGCAAGCGCTTCGTCGGGAATGGGCCAAAATACCGCAGAGCAACATTCGGGCAGCGTGTGACGGTTGGTGTGACCAAATCTAGCAAATCTAAACTTATTCTAAAATATGATTGTATTTCCGACATTGTTTGCTTTTATTCAATAAAATTAAAAAAAAAAATCAAAATTATGGCGTTTGACATTTTTGCAGTTTTTTTTATCTCACGTTTAAATTTTATACTCCACAATGTGTATATATATTCTCGATCAGCAATAAAATCGATGTCGATTTAGCGATATTCGTCCGCCTGTCAGTCTGAAGTAGGCTGTTAAAATTTTTCTCAGATGTGTGTTGGGTCTGCAGGATTTTTAGTATTGAAAATGGGACCGTCTTAAAATATAGGAGAACTGATGATTTAAGCTTATTTTTATTGTTTTAGTCACAATTTGAAACCCGAATTCGCAATTAATTGTGTAATTATGTAAGGAACAATCTTGCTTAACCTATTATTCGGTATTTTGATGGTATGTGTCACACTTTTCACCGAAAATGTTTCAGATTTGAAAGTTGAAGTTCCCAATAGGTATTTGGTATTTTGACGAATTTAACGATATAATTCACCGGAATTGCTTCAAATTTCGTATCTGAAATTTGTAATGGATACTACAGCCTGTGACGGAAAATTGTCCATGCAAGTCCAGGTTTCATAAATACTTTAGCTACATTATTCTCCGGAATTGTTTAAATTTCGTATTTGGGTACTACAGCCTGTGACAGAATATTGTATATACTTATTTTGCTCTAATTTTGCAAATCCTAATATTTGCGTCAGTTCTATATCTCGTGCCAAAATGGAAAATATTGGCCCAGTCCATCAAGTGCCTCTTGTACATAGGGTCAAAATTTTGAATAATTATAACTCTTAAAAAATATGATGTAACAGTACGATTGTCTTCAAAGTTCAGACATCCTACTATTTTTATGAATCCAAGATCTGGTTGTAAGACGGAATATATCGGTCCACTCCGTCTGGAATATATCGGCCCACTCCCACATATGCTCAAAATTTTGAATATCCATGAAGTTCATAAAAAGAGAAATCAATATCCGATTTCATTCCAATATTTCCATCAACACAAAATCTGTTACAAAGGTGGTAGAGATCGGACCATTTCTTTTCCTACCTGCCCCAAATACGGTTCAAAATTTTGAAAAACATAACCCTCAAAGAAAGCGGAATAAGCATCCAACTCTCTTCAAATTTCACACATACAAACATTTTTGCTAACACAAGATCTGTTGTGAAGATGCTATATATCTGCGAACCCCTTCTGGTACCTCACCCACAAAGGGACAACATTTTCAATACTTTTATCTGTCATAAATTGTGAAACAACTCAGTGAATCTTTACAACTTGCTTTAGATATAGCCAGTTGTAAAGATTCGCTGTCTCTCATCCAGAATCCTGACATTTATATGGAATGTATGATTTTCCATAGATGTTCGATTTTTCTTATATATAATAATATTTATGTCATATACAATATATACGGGACAATATTGACCTATTCTTTCCATATATATATATATATATATATATATATATATATATTTTTTTTTTTTTTTTTTTTTTTTTTTTGGTTTGAAAATTTCCAAATTTGTTCCAAATCTTGGAAGGTATTCAAAAATTGATTGGTTTTTCTTTCGAGATGGGCTTTATCATCTGAAAAACAATGAGGAGGAAAACAAGTCTATACACAAATTTCCTTGGGTAAATGTGTCAAAATCATCATCAGGTGGCGGTATATGGAGTCTATACAACAATTTAGACCTAAATGGAAAATTATTTACAAGGATTTTTTTCCTACTGTAAACACAAATAGCCGATTAACAACAAACTTATTCAAAAATGTGACCAAAGTCGAAATCGTAGACCAATATATCCAACTAGCTGAACCCGGTGCGCTTCGCTACCCCTTTTGATTTTATATGCATTCAAAATTTTATTTACGAATATATGTTGGTTAAAAAAAAAAACAAATTTAAAAAGTAAAAAAAAATTATTGCACTACTTTAATGCGTAAATAACCAAAACCATTAGAAAAGCAGTAACATGACATACATACACGAAGGGTTTGTCCTTCGGATTTATTTATTTCATAACAAATATCAAGCGTGCAGTAAACTGCAATCTTTTGAAGTTGAGTGGCATTTCTATTGCAATTAGTGAATTCGAGATAGCAACACACTTCGCCGTAATAAGCGTATTTCAAATTAATTGTTGTGTTGTATTTTAGTGTTAGCCTAAGGCGTTGTGGGTCAATGGTTCTTATTAAAATCATATCCCAATCTGATCCGATTTAAATATAATTTAAAAAAAAATACTTTTACACCAAATTCCGACACACCTTTCATATTTCATTGAAATTGGTGCGTCAAATATGTGAAATCGGCCGAGAATATATATATGGGAGCTATATCCAAATCTTAACTAATTTCCAATTAATTTGTCACATTTATTATTTTAACCAAATTCCGCCACACATTCTGAATTTCATTTGTATCGGTCATATATATCATGTTTGGTGCATAATATGTATGAAATCGGCCGAAATATATATGTTAGCTATACCCAAACCTCAACTGATTTCAATATAATTTGGCAATTTTTGCTGGTGCTAGATTTTGTATCTCTCGCTTTGGGTGCATCAAATATGTGAAATCGGCTGAGTAGATATATGGGAGCTATAATCAAATCTGAACCGATTTTAATATAATTTGACTATTTTATTTTCTAATCAAAATCCCATTACATATTCCAATTTCTTTGGAATCGAACATACATATCGTGTAAGGTGCATCAAATACATGAAATCGGTCGAAAATATATATGGGAGCTATATCCAAATCTGAACCGATTTCAATTTAATTTGACAAATTCATTTTGGCTCCCAATTCCGTTACTTATTTTAAATTTCATTACAATTGGAAATACATATCGTGTTTGGTCCACCAAATACATGAAATCGGCCGAAAATTTATATGGGAGCTATATCCAAATCTGAGACGATTTCAATATAATTTGGGAAATCAATTTTTTAGATAAAATCTATCACACGTTTCAAATTTCATTGAAATTGGGGATACATAGCGTGTTTAGTGCATCAAATGCTTGAAATCGGCCGAAAATATATATGGGAGCTATATCCAAATCTTAACCGATTTCAATATAATTTGACAAATTTATTTTCAGATCAAATCCCGTCACACATTCCAAATTTCATTGGAATCAAACATTCATATTGTGTTTGAGGCATCAAATGAACGAAATCGGTCGAAAATATATATGGGAGCTATATCCGAATCTGATCCGATTACAATATAATTTTTCAAACTTATTTTTGTTCCAAATTCCGTTACGTATTCCAAACTTGGAGACTGTATCTTCAACCAATCAATAGATATGTGCATATAAAATCTAAATTTTTGGGAGGTTCCTCCGATTCTGATGCTATATCTCCAGTTCCAAGTGGGAATTCAAAAATGTATATAGCCTATGTTACTTTCAGGCGATGTTGCAGTATATATGGAAATTTTCAGGAAAATCTATTCACTGGTTTTCGAGTCCATAAATTACAAACAAACAAACAAACATACAAACATTTTCCTCTTTTATAGATATAGATATATCCCATTATCGCCTAAGAATTTTACATTGATATAAAATTTACTTACTTATACATCATTTCAACAAATTAAAAGCGGAATGTAGGGTATAACCAATCACCAATATATACCCTAATTCCACACCCATATTTTGTTAATAACAAAAAAAAAATCCCAAAAAAATATGTCAGCAAACATGATTGCATCATAACAAGTCACTTTGAAAATGACGCGTTTCAAAACTTATTTTCAAATAAGCTTATATTTGCATAATTTGTGGGTAAAAGTCAAATAAATGAAAAACAGGAATTACGCTTCTAGCGGGATTCTCGCGAAACCAGATTCCTATAAAATATAGTTTTTCTATTCTTGATAGTTTTTGAAAATAGTTGATGACAAACGGCGGCAATCGGTATATAAGTCGTTTCTCTTGAGTGAGACAAATTTTATTGCAAAGCATAATTTTAAGTATTTGAGTGCATGCTCAACCGACGGGCGTTTAATCTCTAGTATGGTTTGTAAAATTTATTAAATAATTTAAAAAAAGGGAAATTTTATTTTTTAAATCAGTTATTATTTCTATTTTGGTTGTTACAGAGAATTGTGACCACTTTCCTGGCATTGTGTGCAGTTGTGGAAAATACACCCAATGATGTCACATCGACGCCAATAGGAAATAGTTCGCTGGACAATTTTGTAAAATATCTGGATGTTGGTTTAACCTATGCACCATATGATGTACCAAAATACCCATCGCCTACGCAATCTCCCACAACTGCGAACTATGACAACCCATTTGTTTTAAAGTACGTGCCAGCTGTTAGTCCCAACAACCAACAACCTCCAGCTGGCCACATAGTAACCATAAGATATGGCATTCCAAGTAGTCATCTTATCTACCATCATCCTTTGATTTCTCCAACTGGAAATACTGGTCTGAATGGTCTTCCACAGGTCACAACACAATATGCACCATCAATGCCCTACTCGAATGTTGTACCCATTAATGCAGTTGGTATTCCTATCGGTGCCCCCACAGTTACAAATTATGCAACAGTCCATCGCCCTGCTGCAGTTATAGCACACCCATATCCTCCAACAAATTTTGTTGCACCTCTACCATCACCTATTCAATTCATATCGCATGCTGTGCCACAAAATATACAAGTTCCTAAAAATCCAGATTATTATTCTGCAGCTATTGCCCCTCAACAAATGCCGTCATCACAATACTATATTAACGGAAATCCCGGTCAACAAATACCCTATAACCCTTTACAACAAGTTCCTATAGTTCATCATCCTGCAAGATTTGAATACCCAGGAGTACCAATTCAATATGTACAGCCACCGGCAACCACATTATTTCCACCCTCTCCCATTTATCAACAGCATTCCCAACTACCACAGTTAATTACTTATCTTGGAGTACCGAGTGCAGAACATAATAATGTTGTTCAACCTGCATTTGTAGGCAACGCACCAAGACCCTTAACCCATTTTACGAATCCCCAATTTCCTACACAAAAATAAATTATCTATCAATCTTTCGATCTAGCGAATTTGTTGTTTAGGGAATAGCGGTAGATCTAAAAGTGTTATACACATATATAATTGCTAAAAATGTGGAAAAATGTAAATTGTGATACGTAATAAAATTCGAGGTGATAAATAATATTAAATTATCTTCTATGAAGAATAACATAACATTATTATACAAAAAAATTAAATCAAATATAACACTGTGCGACAAAATTCATTTTTTTCAATAATTATGGAGAAAATCCAGCAGATTATGAAAGTAGAGCTAAACAAGTTAAAAAGCAGTAAATTCGGCCGAGCTGAACTTTGAATACCCTCGACCATTTTTTTTTAAATACCGAATATAGCTGTTATATTGGGGTCTATACGACGTGCACCTACATAGGCATTGTTTGTCATAAGCCATTACCATATTCAAATTCGAAACTTGAAATAAATGGTAAATAATGTAGCTAAAGTCATCAAAATATGGTATATAGAAAGGTACCGTTATATCGGAGCTGTGCGAAGACCTGGACCATAGACGATTTTCTTTCACAGGTTATAGCATCCATTACGAACGTCAAATACGACATCTCAAAAAATTTCGGTGGGTATTATACCTAAAGTCGTCAAAATACACAATATTGGGAGGTACTCATATATGGAGCCTATACGAAGACCTGGACCTGCATAGACAATTTTCTGTCACATAGTGTAGTTCCCATTACGAACTCTAAATACGTAATTTGAAACAATTCCGGTGAACAATGACGCTAAAATCATCAAAATACCGAATTTTGGGATGTACCGTTATATGGGGGCTATACGAAGATGTAGGCCTGCACAGATAATTTTCTGTCATAAGCTGTAGTATCCATTACGAATCTCATATACCAAATTTGAAACAATTCCGGTAAATAATGTCGCTAAAATCATCAAAATACTGAATTTTGGGATGTACCGTTATATGGGGGCTATACGAAGACGTGGACCTGCACAGACAATTTTCTGTCATAGGCTGTAGTATCCATTACGAATCTCAAATACCAAATTTGAAACAATTCCGGTGAATAATGTCGCTAAAATCATCAAAATACCGAATATCGGGAGGTACCGTCATATGGGGGCTATATGAAAACGTGGACCTACATTTACGAACTTAACCAGCCCACTGGAAAAATAACACGTGTTCAAAATTCTATCTCAATTCGTTTGAAAGATAGCGTGATTACAACAGATAGACAGACGGACCGACAGACAGACAGACGGACACGGCTAAATCGACTTAGAATTTTACGCTGATCTAGAATATATATACTTTGTTGGGTCTGACATGAGTATTTCGAGGAGTTACAAACGGAATGACCAAGTTAATATACCCTCCATAGTATAGTGGTGGGTATAAAAATATAAGTCGGTTTTGGCGACAGATCTATACCTTCAGCTAATGATCGATTATTTAAATATATTTTGGCCCAATATTGTCCATTACGTATCGAACCTCGCTTTCTCTGAGTGTTTTGTTTTTTTTTTTCCAAAATCGTGAACCCTATGTGGGGGGGCTATCAGAAATATTGGAAATATTGCGATGTACCAAGTCTGAATGAAATCGGATGTTAAATTCGCATTTTATGAACTTCATGGATATTCAAAATTATGAGTCTTGGTGGGTGGTGGAGTTACCAGAAGGAGTGAACCGATACATCCCATCTTTACAGATCTTGTGTAAGTAGAAATAACGAAATGTGTGAAATATGAAGAAAACCGGATGCTTATTACGGATTTTATAATCGTTTTGGTTATACAAAACTTGGACCCTTTGTGGGGGAGGTAACAGAAGGAATGGTCCGATTTCTACCATGTTCATAACAGATCTTAATGGATGTACAAAATTTGGACATTTTGTGGGGAAGGTACCAGAAGTAGTGGACCGACCTTATTGAACTTGGGTCAATACAAATATTAGGATGTGTGAAATTTGAAGACAATCGGACTCTTACATCACATTTTATAAGAGTTTTTATTATTCAAAATTTTAACCCTTTGTAGGGGAGGTATTTGATAGAGTGGCCCGAAATTGTCCATTTTCGCACCTGACCTAGCTTTGACGCAAATATTAGGATTTGCAAAGTTGAAGCAAAATCGGATTATTGTTTCTCTTTCTATGCAGATTTTTTTTTTTAAATTCGACCTTTTGATCGAGTTACCAGAAGGAGTAGATCGATATTGCCCATCTCCGAACTCGATCTAAGTTTGTCAAAAATAATACGATGTATCAAGTTTGGACCAAGTCGGAAACTCTCTTCGACAGTTATCGTGCGCACCAGCCAGACAGACAGAAGGACGGACGGCGGACGGACATCGCTAGATCGACTCCAAATGTCCTGAAACGGATTTGGTCCAAAGAGACCCAGGGTCTAAAACCGTTATTTCGACTGGGCACGTTTTGACCATATCAAATGATATATACCCTCTCTAGCCGTATGGCTGAGGGTATAAAACGCAGCGAGTTCCGCCGGGCCGAACACCTGAACCAGCATAGACAATATTCCGTCACAGGCTGTAGCACCCGTTAAGGAGTGCAAATACGAAATTTGAAACAATTAAGATGAATAATGTCTATAATATCATCAAATAACCTACTTCATTTCGTTCGCTTGACTGATTTCCACAGACGGACGGTCATTGCCATAGAATTTTATGCTGATCAAGAATATATATACTTTGCGGGATCTAAAATGTATACTTAGAGGTATTACCCTCCATACTTTGGTGGAGAACGTTGAAATTTGATAGAGATCCTTGAATTACGTCCAGAATCATTGTTACAGAGAATGGGTCATATCGATCCACTTTTGGAATAGGCTTCTTGTGAGGATAATTTCGATTTCCAGATTTTTTGAGGTTTGGCCCTTGACCTGAATTTTAAAACTTCCTCCGTAACAATGGATGTGTAATTTATTTTGGGGTATATACTAAAAGTTTTAATTCGCAGATTTTGAAATTCAAATGCCAGTTCAACCAGATTGGCCGTAACTCGGCATTTGGAACAATTGATTATTCAAACAATTCTTTTTTAGATATATTTTTATAAATATATTTTTTATTTCATTTTATTCTCTTTTCAAAGAGAATTCATAACAAAGCTCTAAGAAACTATTCATAACTTCGCAATATTTTCTAAGCTTAAATACGATGACGACGGAGAACACGGCTGCGATGGGTCTTATAACGGTATCCCTCGGCATCGGAGAAACTGTGTGCTGGAGCAGCAACTTCAACGGTATCAAAAGAGGCAGCTGGAGCCAGGTATGAAGTAGCTGGAGCAGCAGCTGCAACTTCATAGGTGGTGCTGGCAGCTACTGGTGGCAAATATTCAGTGGAAACATCACGACGGTGACGACGGGCAGTTTTGACAACACGTCGTTTTTGGGTCTTATAACGATAGCCTTCGGCATCGGAGAAGCTGTGGGCTGGAGCAGCAACTTCGACGGTATCGAAAGAGGCAGCTGGGGCCAGGTAGGATGTTACTGGAGCGGCAGCAGCAGCAACTGGAGCGGCTGCAACTTCATAGGTGGTACTGGCAGCTACAGGTGGCAAGTATTCGGTAGACACGTCACGACGATGGCGACGAGCAGTTTTGACGACACGACGCTTTTGAGTCTTGTAACGATAGCCTTCGGCATCGGAGAAGCTATGGGCTGGAGCAGCAACTTCAACGGTATCGAAGGAGGCAGCTGGAGACAGGTAGGAAGTATCTGGAGAGGCGGCAGCAACAACTGGAGCAGCAGCAGCAACTTCGTAGGTGGTGCTGGCAGCAACAGGTGGCAAGTATTCAGTGGCTACATCACGACGATGACGACGGGCAGTTTTGACAACACGACGCTTTTGGGTCTTATAACGGTATCCCTCAGCATCGGAGAAGCTATGGGCTGGAGCAGCAACTTCAACGGTATCAAATGAGGCAGCTGGGGCCAAATAGGATGTGACTGGAGCGGCGGCTGCAACTTCATAGGTGGTACTGGCAGCTACAGGTGGCAAGTATTCGGTAGACACGTCACGACGATGGCGACGAGCAGTTTTGACAATACGACGTTTTTGGGTCTTATAACGATAACCCTCAGCATTGGAATAACTATGAGCTGGAGCAGCAATCTCAACGGTATCAAAAGAGGCAGCTGGGGCCAAGTAAGATGTAACTGGAGCGGCGGCAGCAGCAACTGGGGCATTGGCAGCAACTTCATAGGTGGTGCTGGCAGCTACAGGTGGCAAGTATTCACTGCTGAGTTGGGCAGAGGCAGCAGCCACCAAGGCGAGAACAATAAATAATTTCTGAAATAAATAATGTCATTTATTTTTATTTTAAAATTCAAAACTCAACTCAATTACTAAGTTCCGCAATTCTAACTCACCATTATTGGTACAGTTATTTGCTCCAAATTGAAGAGTACAAATGCTTATGATGCTACTCTGTTGACATCTGCACTATTTTATAGCAAATATTTTAGTTTTTTCATTTTCTGAGGTGAGTGATGAATTCTTATTGCTTCGTCACAATCTGCATAAATCAGTTAATATCCGCCGATATTATCAGTTCTTTTGTTTTAGAGAACAATAATTCCTTTAAATTGCTAATTGTCAACACTAAACTATTTTCCTTTCACTAAAGCCCAAATCCACATCCAAGTATGTGTGCAGTGGCAACAACAACTGCCCCTTGACAACAATCTGCGAAAATGGATGAGCAACCTGTTCTATTTACTTTCGATTTTTATAACACATATTTTTATTATTTAAAAAAAAAAAAAAAAAAAAAAAAAAAAAAAAAAACATAAAAAAGATTAACCAAAATGTCACAAAAATATTTGATTGGTTTCGGCCAGCAGATATGGAAATAGAAGAGCATGAGTTAGTCAGAATTATTATCTTCCGAAAACGAATGTATTGAGTTATGGTTATGGTTAGAATAGAAGCCTTTTGCTTTTGGAGATGATCAGAGGCATGGGGTTAGGGCATAGGGCTGCGCAGAAGGCTTATTGGATGGTCATTGGGTAAAACAGGGTGAGATAAAAACAAGTAAAAAACATTAAGTTCGGCCGGGCCAAACTTTTAATACCCTCCACCTTAGGGTAAAAGAAACATTAGAAGAAATGTGGCAAAAAAACCATTAAAATGCCGAATATCGGGAGGTACCGTTATATGGGGGCTACACCAAAACGTGGACCTATAATTACAATGTTTCGCTACACAAACTAGGACCCATTATGACCCACAAATACCAATTTTTAGACAAATCAGTGAAAAAATGTGGCAAAAACCATCTAAATACCGAATATCGGGATGTACCGTTATATGGGGGCTATACCAAATCATGGAACCATACATGCAATGTTTCGCTACACAAACTAGGACCAATTATGACCAACAAATACCAATTTTCAGACAAATCCGTGAAAAAAGGTTGCAAAAATCATCAAATTACCGAATATTGGGAGATACCGTTATATGGGGGCTATACCAAATCATGGACCCATACATGCAAGGTTTCGCCACCGGAGCTGGAACCCATTGTGGCCAACAAATACCAATTTTCAGACAAATCCGTAAAAAAGGGTCGCAAAAATCATTAAATTACCGAATATCGGGAGGTACCGTTATATGGGGGCTATACCAAATCATGGACCCATACATGCAATGTTTCTCCACCGAAGCTGGAAACCATTATGACCCTCAAATACCAATTTTTACACAAATCGGTAAAAAAATGTGGCAAAAAAAAAACTAAAATACCGAATATAGGGAGGTACCTTTATGTGAGGGCTACACCACAACGTGGACCTATACATGCAATGTTTTGCCACACGCTCAGGGACCCGTTATAACCTACAAATACCAATTTCCAGACAAGTCCGTGAAAAAATGTGGCATAAATCATCAAAATGCCGAATATCGGGAGGTGCCGTTATATGGGGCCTATACCAGAACGTGGACCGATATATCTCATTTTCAATACCAACCATCCTAGACACAATGCAAATAGCTCTGCTAAATTTTGGCGCTCTACGTCAAATAATGTGGGCTGTATCGTGATTTCAACAGACAGACGGACAGACAGACAGATGGACATCGTTAAATCGACTTAGAATTTTATGCTGATTATGAATATATATACTTTATGGGGTCTAACACGAATATATGACAAAGTTAATATACCCTCCTTTCCAAGGTGGAGGGTATAAAAATGGAACAAAGTCAAATTTTATTGGATGAGAGCAAAAAATGCGCAAATAGCATCAAATTTTAGAATAAGTTATGATTTGTTCGATTTGGTTATCTTTGGCACGAATTATGGCCTTCAAACGGCCAATGAAACCGTCACACGCTGCTCGAATGATGCTCTGCGGTATTTTAGCCCATTCCCGGCGAAGCGCTTGCTTGAGGTGATCGACTCGTTGGTATTTTTAGTGCCAACCTTGCTTTCCAAAATACTCCAGACACAATAGTCCAACGGATTGGTATCCGGAGATTTTGGTGGCCATTGTGCGCTGGAAATGAAGCGAGGAACCTGATTTTGTAACCATTCTTGGGTGGCGCGTGCTGAGTGCGAGAGTGCTGAGTCCTGTTGGAATGTCCAAGGTATGCGGCCAAAATGTTTGCGTGCCGAATGCTTTAATACACCCTCCAGAATATTTTCGCGATAATATTCGGCATTTATTATAATGCCACGGTCGATTAATACGAGCGGAGAGCGACCTTCGGCTGTTATGGCGGCTCACACCATCACTATGGCCGGCGCTTGAGTTCTGGTGGCCAACCGAAGGTGCACATTTCCAGCTGACCTCTTTGGCAAGTAAACACGATCATTTTGTTTGTTTACAAACTGCTGGACACCGAATGTTTTCTCATCGGATAAAAACAAATTCTGCAGTTCACCACATTCGACCACTCTTTTGAGTCTATTTTCTTTCTGTCGCGGTGTAAGTTCTTGCACTTTCTGGAATTTCAATGGCTTTACCCGAGCTCATTTTTCAATATTTTCCGAATGGAATATTGCGATATATTCAAGTTACGAGCCAATATTACTTAGATGAACAAAGTTTAAAAAAATTCGCTGACCAGTTTCGAATGTTATAACAGACTAGCTGAACCCGGTGCGCTTCGCTACCCCTTTTGATTTTATATGCATTCAAAATTTTATTTACGAATATATGTTGGTTAAAAAAAAAACAAATTTAAAAATTAAAAAAAAAAAATTTTCACTACATTAATGCGTAAATAACCAAAACTATTAGAAAAGCAGTAACATGACATACATACACGAAGGGTTTGTCTTTCGGATTTATTTATTTCATAGCAAATACCAAGCGTGCAGTAAACTGCATTCTTTTGAAGTTGAGTGGCATTTCTATTGCAATTAGTGAATTCGAGATAGCAATATACTTCACCGTAATAAGCGTATTTCAAATCAATTGTTGTGTTGTTTTTTAGTGTTAGCCTAAGCCGGTGTGGGTCAATGGTTCTTTTTAAAATCATATCCCAATCTGATCCGATTTAAATATAATTTAAAAAAAATACTTTTGCACTAAACTCAGCCACACCTTTCATATTTCATTGAAATTGGTGCGTCAAATATGTGAAATCGGCCGATAATATATATATGGGAGCTATATCCAAATCTTAACTAATTTCCAATTAATTTGTCACATTTATTATTGTAACCAAATTCCGCCACACATTCTGAATTTCATTGGTATCGGTCATATATATCATGTTTGGTGCATAACATATATGAAATCGGCCCGAAATATATATGTTAGCTATATCCAAACCTCAACTGATTTCAATATAATTTGGCAATTTTTTCTGGTGCCAGATTTTGTCTCTCTCGCTTTGGGTGCATCAAATATGTGAAATCGGCAGAGTATATATGGGAGCTATAATCAAATCTGAGCGTATTTGAATATAATTTGTCAAATTTATTTTTGTACCAAATGCCGAATTTCATTGGAATCGGAAATACGTATCGTGTTTTGTGCATCAAATATGTGAAATCGGCGGAAAATATATATGGGAGCTATATCCAAATCTGAACCGATTTTAATATAATTTGGCTAATTTATTTTCTAATCAAAATCCCGTTACATATTCCAAATTTCTTTGGAATCGAACATACATATCGTGTATGGTGCATCAAATACATGAAATCGGTCGAAAATATATATGGGAGCTATATCCAAATCTGAACCGATTTCAATTTAATTTGACAAATTCATTTTGGCTCCCAATTCCGTTACTTATTTTAAATTTCATTACAATTGGAAATACATATCGTGTTTGGTCCACCAAATACATGAAATCGGCCGAAAATTTATATGGGAGCTATATCCAAATCTGAACCGATTTCAGAATAATTTGGAAATCAATTTTTAGATAAAATCTATCACACGTTTCAAATTTCATTGAAATTGGGGATATATAGCGTGTTTGGCGCATCAAATGCTTGAAATCGGCCGAAAATATATATGGGAGCTATATCCAAATCTGAACCGATTTCAATATAATTTGACAAATTTATTTTCAGATCAAATCCCGTCACACATTCCAAATTTCATTGGAATCAAACATTCATATTGTGTTTGAGGCATCAAATGAACGAAATCGGTCGAAAATATATATGGGAGCTATATCCGAATCTGATCCGATTACAATATAATTTTTCAAACTTATTTTTGTTCCAAATTCAGTTACGTATTCCAAATTTGGAGACTGTATCTTCAACCAATCAATAGATATGTGCATATAAAATCAAAATTTTTGGGAGGTACCTCCGATTCTGATGATATATCTCCAGTTCCAAGTGGAAATTCAAAAATGTATATAGCCTATGTTACTTTCAGGCGATGTTGCAGTATATATGGAAATTTTCAGGAAAATCTATTCAGCGGTTTTCGAGTCTATAAATTACAAACAAACAAACAAACAAACAAACAAACATACAAACATTTTCCTCTTTTATAGATATAGATGTAATTATCCAATTTTTGACCCTTTCTGCAGAAGATACCAGAAGGAGTGAACCGGTATATTTCATCTTTACAGTGTTAGTGGAAATTTAAGAATGGGTGGAGCTTAGAAAGAATTGGATGCCTTTTTCGCATTTTATGAGAGTTTGGGTCGTTCCATATTTTGACCTGTTGTGGGGAAGGTATCAAAAGCAGTGATCCTACATATTTCTCCTTTACACAAGATCTTGATTTTTGTATAAACATTACAATGCGGGAAATTTTAAGAGAATTTTATGGTTATTCAAAATGTTGACCCTTTGTGGGCTAGGTACCAGAAGGAGTGGGCTGATATCTACAATTTTCACAGCTGATCTTATTTTTGATAGAAATATTTAGATGT
Organism: Musca domestica; assembly: GCF_030504385.1. Lineage (NCBI taxonomy): Eukaryota > Metazoa > Arthropoda > Insecta > Diptera > Muscidae > Musca > Musca domestica. Next base: position 1,616,569 of record NW_026712144.1, on the reverse strand, counting down.
GAGGAGTTTAAAAGGAATCGAATGCTCATTTCACGTTTTAAGAGATGCATAGCTATTCAACATTTAGACCCGTTGTGGGGAGGTACCAGAAGAAGTAGACCGATCCACTCACAGTAGATCTTGTGTTAATATAAATATTGCGATATGCGAAATTTGAAATTTGAAGACAATCGGTCTCTTATTTGACATTTTATTAGGGTTATAATTATTCCAAATGTTGATTCTTTACGGTAGAGGTGCATTTTCACACCTGACATAGCACTGAAAAAAATATTGAGATTTGCGTTTGCACAAAATCGAATGATCCTTTCTATTAGGTAAATTATTTTCATAGAAAATTTTGACCTTTTGTTGAGGAAGGTACCATGTACCTTACCTACTAGGATTTTGAAAACGTTTAACAGAATAGTTTCAAAAGAGCTCCACTAAGTTATACAAAAAAAATAAAAAACTAAAAGTTCGCTATCACATATCATACTGTCTCAACCCCCTTACCGCCAATTAAAAAAATTTCGCTTTTTTATTAATCAATAATCTTTAATTTGTTTGAGTATCGTTTAGGTATGCATCGAATATCGGAACTTCTTCTGCTTAGTTACGGTGGCGGCGAGAAGTCTTAACAACGCGACGACGTTGAGTCTTGTAACGATAGCCTTCGGCAGCCGAATAAGAATGAGCTGGAGCAGTTCCGGCAACTTCATACGATTCATAGGCTGGAGCAGAGTAAGTAGCAGCTGGAGCGGAATAAGAAACGGTAGCTGGAGCAGAGTAAGAAACGGCAGCTGGGGCAGAGTAGGACACAGCAGCTGGAGCAGAGTAAGAAACGGCTGGTGCAGAGTAAGATACAGCTGCTGGAGCAGCATACGTAGCAGCTGGTGCAGAGTATGAAGCTACTGGTGGCAAATATTCAGTGCTGACATCGCGACGATGACGACGGCGGCTGCGCTTGTTAGTCTTGTAACGATAGCCCTCGCTGGCCGAGAAAGTGGCAGTGGGAGCGGAAGCTTGATAAGTTTCATAGGTGGCAGCTGGGGCACTGTAAGATACAGCAGCGGGGGCGGAGTAGGATACGGCAGCTGGGGCAGAGTAGGATACAGCAGGAGCCGATTCAGCAACATGATAGGTGGCAGCTGGAGCAGAGTATGAAACTGCTGGAGCCGAGTAGGTGTGAGTGACAGCAGGAGCAGAGTATGACACAGCAGGAGCTGAAGCAGCAACATGATAGGTGGCAGCTGGTGCACTATAGCTTACAGCAGGTGCCGAATGAGCACCTTGATGAGGTGGCAAATATTCAGTGTTGAGCAAATGGCTGACATCGGCGCTGGCAACTGCCACCAATGCAAACAAGGCAATGAAGAGTTTCTGTAATGCACAAACCACCATATTTAAATATTTTTATTATATTTGATATATATTCTCATTTCGTTGATAAATACTAACCATCATAAGCGTGCTGATCTCCTACTGGCAGAAGAGTTCAAGTGATATGCGATCTAACAAAACAAGATGTTTTTATACCACAAATCAGATCAGTTATTTTTTTAGAAATATTTCAATAACAATTAAAATATTCTTTATATTGGCTAGTTAGAGTATTAAAGATATGCTACTATGAGCAAATTCTGGCTTGACTGGTAAATATGAGTTCGGGATTTACCCACCACTATGGCATAAAACAGATTATGTTTCGTTGATCGTTCGGTTTGTAACAATGCAAATATTGTTTCGAAGACCAAAAATCATATTACATCTGTTATGATTTATTTAAATAAACCAAAACTCCAATTAAGGTCTGGTATGACAAAAGTACAAACTTCAAAAGAAAGTAAAGATTTTTAAGAAATTTCACATTATAAATAAGATTACATAAGAATACTTATATAACATTGGACTAACAACTTTTAGTCATGAAATCCGATCTTTATAGGAATGAAGTCCCATCAAAAAAAAAAATCTTAAAAGTCCCATAATATTTTGGAATGAAGTCCTTGAAAAAATCAACGATTTTTGAAAAATATCTAATAATATATTAGAGGAAATATATTATTAGGCTTTTTTTTCGAAATTCGTTGATTTTTTTCAAGGACTTCGTTCCAAAACATTATTGGACTTTCAAGATTTTTTTTAATGAGACTTCATACACCGAATGATGGAATTTCATGACTGAAAGTAGTGAGTCAAATGTTATATAAGTATTCGAATTCCTCGAAATCGGTATACAGGGTGAGATTAAAAAATCGCAACAAAGTCAAACGCCATAATTTATTTTTAGAATTTTTTGAATGAATGCAAAAAATATCGAAAATATCATCAAATTTTGGAATAAGTTTACATTTGTTCGAGTTGATCACCTTTGTCACTAATTATGGCCTTCAAACGGCCTATGAAACCGTCACACGATGGCCGAATGTTGCTCTGCGGTATTTTGTCCCATTCCCGGCGAAGCGCTTGCTTGAGGTGATCCTTGGTATTTTTTAGCGCCAACCTTGCAATTATGCGCTGGAAATGAAGCGAGGAATCTCATTTTGCAACCATTCTTGGGGCTATACCAAATCATGGAACCATACATGCAATGTTTCGCTACACAAACTAGGACCAATTATGACCAACAAATACCAATTTTCAGACAAATCCGTGAAAAAAGGTTGCAAAAATCATCAAATTACCGAATATTGGGAGATACCGTTATATGGGGGCTATACCAAATCATGGACCCATACATGCAAGGTTTCGCCACCGGAGCTGGAACCCATTGTGGCCAACAATACCAATTTTCAGACAAATCCGTAAAAAAGGGTCGCAAAAATCATTAAATTACCGAATATCGGGAGGTACCGTTATATGGGGGCTATACCAAATCATGGACCCATACATGCAATGTTTCTCCACCGAAGCTGGAAACCATTATGACCCTCAAATACCAATTTTTACACAAATCGGTAAAAAAATGTGGCAAAAAAAAAACTAAAATACCGAATATAGGGAGGTACCTTTATGTGAGGGCTACACCACAACGTGGACCTATACATGCAATGTTTTGCCACACGCTCAGGGACCCGTTATAACCTACAAATACCAATTTCCAGACAAGTCCGTGAAAAAATGTGGCATAAATCATCAAAATGCCGAATATCGGGAGGTGCCGTTATATGGGGCCTATACCAGAACGTGGACCGATATATCTCATTTTCAATACCAACCATCCTAGACACAATGCAAATAGCTCTGCTAAATTTTGGCGCTCTACGTCAAATAATGTGGGCTGTATCGTGATTTCAACAGACAGACGGACAGACAGACAGATGGACATCGTTAAATCGACTTAGAATTTTATGCTGATTATGAATATATATACTTTATGGGGTCTAACACGAATATATGACAAAGTTAATATACCCTCCTTTCCAAGGTGGAGGGTATAAAAATGGAACAAAGTCAAATTTTATTGGATGAGAGCAAAAAATGCGCAAATAGCATCAAATTTTAGAATAAGTTATGATTTGTTCGATTTGGTTATCTTTGGCACGAATTATGGCCTTCAAACGGCCAATGAAACCGTCACACGCTGCTCGAATGATGCTCTGCGGTATTTTAGCCCATTCCCGGCGAAGCGCTTGCTTGAGGTGATCGACTCGTTGGTATTTTTAGTGCCAACCTTGCTTTCCAAAATACTCCAGACACAATAGTCCAACGGATTGGTATCCGGAGATTTTGGTGGCCATTGTGCGCTGGAAATGAAGCGAGGAACCTGATTTTGTAACCATTCTTGGGTGGCGCGTGCTGAGTGCGAGAGTGCTGAGTCCTGTTGGAATGTCCAAGGTATGCGGCCAAAATGTTTGCGTGCCGAATGCTTTAATACACCCTCCAGAATATTTTCGCGATAATATTCGGCATTTATTATAATGCCACGGTCGATTAATACGAGCGGAGAGCGACCTTCGGCTGTTATGGCGGCTCACACCATCACTATGGCCGGCGCTTGAGTTCTGGTGGCCAACCGAAGGTGCACATTTCCAGCTGACCTCTTTGGCAAGTAAACACGATCATTTTGTTTGTTTACAAACTGCTGGACACCGAATGTTTTCTCATCGGATAAAAACAAATTCTGCAGTTCACCACATTCGACCACTCTTTTGAGTCTATTTTCTTTCTGTCGCGGTGTAAGTTCTTGCACTTTCTGGAATTTCAATGGCTTTACCCGAGCTCATTTTTCAATATTTTCCGAATGGAATATTGCGATATATTCAAGTTACGAGCCAATATTACTTAGATGAACAAAGTTTAAAAAAATTCGCTGACCAGTTTCGAATGTTATAACAGACTAGCTGAACCCGGTGCGCTTCGCTACCCCTTTTGATTTTATATGCATTCAAAATTTTATTTACGAATATATGTTGGTTAAAAAAAAAACAAATTTAAAAATTAAAAAAAAAAAATTTTCACTACATTAATGCGTAAATAACCAAAACTATTAGAAAAGCAGTAACATGACATACATACACGAAGGGTTTGTCTTTCGGATTTATTTATTTCATAGCAAATACCAAGCGTGCAGTAAACTGCATTCTTTTGAAGTTGAGTGGCATTTCTATTGCAATTAGTGAATTCGAGATAGCAATATACTTCACCGTAATAAGCGTATTTCAAATCAATTGTTGTGTTGTTTTTTAGTGTTAGCCTAAGCCGGTGTGGGTCAATGGTTCTTTTTAAAATCATATCCCAATCTGATCCGATTTAAATATAATTTAAAAAAAATACTTTTGCACTAAACTCAGCCACACCTTTCATATTTCATTGAAATTGGTGCGTCAAATATGTGAAATCGGCCGATAATATATATATGGGAGCTATATCCAAATCTTAACTAATTTCCAATTAATTTGTCACATTTATTATTGTAACCAAATTCCGCCACACATTCTGAATTTCATTGGTATCGGTCATATATATCATGTTTGGTGCATAACATATATGAAATCGGCCGAAATATATATGTTAGCTATATCCAAACCTCAACTGATTTCAATATAATTTGGCAATTTTTTCTGGTGCCAGATTTTGTCTCTCTCGCTTTGGGTGCATCAAATATGTGAAATCGGCAGAGTATATATATGGGAGCTATAATCAAATCTGAGCGTATTTGAATATAATTTGTCAAATTTATTTTTGTACCAAATGCCGAATTTCATTGGAATCGGAAATACGTATCGTGTTTTGTGCATCAAATATGTGAAATCGGCGGAAAATATATATGGGAGCTATATCCAAATCTGAACCGATTTTAATATAATTTGGCTAATTTATTTTCTAATCAAAATCCCGTTACATATTCCAAATTTCTTTGGAATCGAACATACATATCGTGTATGGTGCATCAAATACATGAAATCGGTCGAAAATATATATGGGAGCTATATCCAAATCTGAACCGATTTCAATTTAATTTGACAAATTCATTTTGGCTCCCAATTCCGTTACTTATTTTAAATTTCATTACAATTGGAAATACATATCGTGTTTGGTCCACCAAATACATGAAATCGGCCGAAAATTTATATGGGAGCTATATCCAAATCTGAACCGATTTCAGAATAATTTTGGAAATCAATTTTTTAGATAAAATCTATCACACGTTTCAAATTTCATTGAAATTGGGGATATATAGCGTGTTTGGCGCATCAAATGCTTGAAATCGGCCGAAAATATATATGGGAGCTATATCCAAATCTGAACCGATTTCAATATAATTTGACAAATTTATTTTCAGATCAAATCCCGTCACACATTCCAAATTTCATTGGAATCAACATTCATATTGTGTTTGAGGCATCAAATGAACGAAATCGGTCGAAAATATATATGGGAGCTATATCCGAATCTGATCCGATTACAATATAATTTTTCAAACTTATTTTTGTTCCAAATTCCGTTACGTATTCCAAATTTGGAGACTGTATCTTCAACCAATCAATAGATATGTGCATATAAAATCTAAATTTTTGGGAGGTACCTCCGATTCTGATGATATATCTCCAGTTCCAAGTGGAAATTCAAAAATGTATATAGCCTATGTTACTTTCAGGCGATGTTGCAGTATATATGGAAATTTTCAGGAAAATCTATTCAGCGGTTTTCGAGTCTATAAATTACAAACAAACAAACAAACAAACAAACAAACATACAAACATTTTCCTCTTTTATAGATATAGATGTAATTATCCAATTTTTGACCCTTTCTGCAGAAGATACCAGAAGGAGTGAACCGGTATATTTCATCTTTACAGTGTTAGTGGAAATTTAAGAATGGGTGGAGCTTAGAAAGAATTGGATGCCTTTTTCGCATTTTATGAGAGTTTGGGTCGTTCCATATTTTGACCTGTTGTGGGGAAGGTATCAAAAGCAGTGATCCTACATATTTCTCCTTTACACAAGATCTTGATTTTTGTATAAACATTACAATGCGGGAAATTTTAAGAGAATTTTATGGTTATTCAAAATGTTGACCCTTTGTGGGCTAGGTACCAGAAGGAGTGGGCTGATATCTACAATTTTCACAGCTGATCTTATTTTTGATAGAAATATTTAGATGTGAGGAGTTTAAAAGGAATCGAATGCTCATTTCACGTTTTAAGAGATGCATAGCTATTCAACATTTAGACCCGTTGTGGGGAGGTACCAGAAGAAGTAGACCGATCCACTCACAGTAGATCTTGTGTTAATATAAATATTGCGATATGCGAAATTTGAAATTTGAAGACAATCGGTCTCTTATTTGACATTTTATTAGGGTTATAATTATTCCAAATGTTGATTCTTTACGGTAGAGGTGCATTTTCACACCTGACATAGCACTGAAAAAAATATTGAGATTTGCGTTTGCACAAAATCGAATGATCCTTTCTATTAGGTAAATTATTTTCATAGAAAATTTTGACCTTTTGTTGAGGAAGGTACCATGTACCTTACCTACTAGGATTTTGAAAACGTTTAACAGAATAGTTTCAAAAGAGCTCCACTAAGTTATACAAAAAAAATAAAAAACTAAAAGTTCGCTATCACATATCATACTGTCTCAACCCCCTTACCGCCAATTAAAAAAATTTCGCTTTTTTATTAATCAAATAATCTTTAATTGTTTGAGTATCGTTTAGGTATGCATCGAATATCGGAACTTCTTCTGCTTAGTTACGGTGGCGGCGAGAAGTCTTAACAACGCGACGACGTTGAGTCTTGTAACGATAGCCTTCGGCAGCCGAATAAGAATGAGCTGGAGCAGTTCCGGCAACTTCATACGATTCATAGGCTGGAGCAGAGTAAGTAGCAGCTGGAGCGGAATAAGAAACGGTAGCTGGAGCAGAGTAAGAAACGGCAGCTGGGGCAGAGTAGGACACAGCAGCTGGAGCAGAGTAAGAATCGGCTGGTGCAGAGTAAGATACAGCTGCTGGAGCAGCATACGTAGCAGCTGGTGCAGAGTATGAAGCTACTGGTGGCAAATATTCAGTGCTGACATCGCGACGATGACGACGGCGGCTGCGCTTGTTAGTCTTGTAACGATAGCCCTCGCTGGCCGAGAAAGTGGCAGTGGGAGCGGAAGCTTGATAAGTTTCATAGGTGGCAGCTGGGGCACTGTAAGATACAGCAGCGGGGGCGGAGTAGGATACGGCAGCTGGGGCAGAGTAGGATACAGCAGGAGCCGATTCAGCAACATGATAGGTGGCAGCTGGAGCAGAGTATGAAACTGCTGGAGCCGAGTAGGTGTGAGTGACAGCAGGAGCAGAGTATGACACAGCAGGAGCTGAAGCAGCAACATGATAGGTGGCAGCTGGTGCACTATAGCTTACAGCAGGTGCCGAATGAGCACCTTGATGAGGTGGCAAATATTCAGTGTTGAGCAAATGGCTGACATCGGCGCTGGCAACTGCCACCAATGCAAACAAGGCAATGAAGAGTTTCTGTAATGCACAAACCACCATATTTAAATATTTTTATTATATTTGATATATATTCTCATTTCGTTGATAAATACTAACCATCATAAGCGTGCTGATCTCCTACTGGCAGAAGAGTTCAAGTGATATGCGATCTAACAAAACAAGATGTTTTTATACCACAAATCAGATCAGTTATTTTTTTAGAAATATTTCAATAACAATTAAAATATTCTTTATATTGGCTAGTTAGAGTATTAAAGATATGCTACTATGAGCATATTCTGGCTTGACTGGTAAATATGAGTTCGGGATTTACCCACCACTATGGCATAAAACAGATTATGTTTCGTTGATCGTTCGGTTTGTAACAATGCAAAATATTGTTTCGAAGACCAAAAATCATATTACATCTGTTATGATTTATTTAAATAAACCAAAACTCCAATTAAGGTCTGGTATGACAAAAAGTACAAACTTCAAAAGAAAGTAAAGATTTTTAAGAAATTTCACATTATAAATAAGATTACATAAGAATACTTATATAACATTGGACTAACAACTTTTAGTCATGAAATCCGATCTTTATAGGAATGAAGTCCCATCAAAAAAAAAAAATCTTAAAAGTCCCATAATATTTTGGAATGAAGTCCTTGAAAAAATCAACGATTTTTGAAAAAATATCTAATAATATATTAGAGGAAATATATTATTAGGCTTTTTTTTCGAAATTCGTTGATTTTTTTCAAGGACTTCGTTCCAAAACATTATTGGACTTTCAAGATTTTTTTTAATGAGACTTCATACACCGAATGATGGAATTTCATGACTGAAAGTAGTGAGTCAAATGTTATATAAGTATTCGAATTCCTCGAAATCGGTATACAGGGTGAGATTAAAAAATCGCAACAAAGTCAAACGCCATAATTTATTTTTAGAATTTTTGAATGAATGCAAAAAATATCGAAAATATCATCAAATTTTGGAATAAGTTTACATTTGTTCGAGTTGATCACCTTTGTCACTAATTATGGCCTTCAAACGGCCTATGAAACCGTCACACGATGGCCGAATGTTGCTCTGCGGTATTTTGTCCCATTCCCGGCGAAGCGCTTGCTTGAGGTGATCCTTGGTATTTTTTAGCGCCAACCTTGCTTTCCAAAATACTCCAGACACAATAGTCCAACGGGATTGGTAAACGGAGATTTTGGTGGTAATTATGCGCTGGAAATGAAGCGAGGAATCTCATTTTGCAACCATTCTTGGGGGGCGCGTGCTGAGTGCGATGGTGCTGAATCCTGTGGAATGTCCAAGGTCTGCGGCCAAAATGTTTAATAAAACCTCCAGAATATTTTTGCGATAATATTGGGCATTTATTCAGATGCCACGATCGATTAATAAGAGTGGAGAGCGACCATCGGCTGTTATGGCGGCCCACACCATCACCATGGCCGACGCTTGAGTTTTGGTGGCCAACCGTGCACATTTTCAGCTGACCTCTTTGGCAAATAAATACGGTCATTTTGTTTGTTTACCAACTGCTGGACATTGAATGTTTTCTCATCGAAGACGGAAAAAACAAATTCGGCAGTTCACCACTTTCGGGCAAGGGAAGCAACTCTGTAGCTCTTTTGAGTCTATATTCTTTATGTTGCGGTGTAAGTTCTTGCACTTTTTGGAATTTCAATATCTTTAACCCGAGTTCATTTTTCAATATTTTCCGAATGGAATATTACGATATGTTCAGCTTACGACCCATTTTCGTCCATTGCGACGCGGGTTTCGATCAAGTCACTTCCATATTTTTCGAACGATTTCTGCTGATGTTGCTGTTTTCTTCCGCTCACTTCACGGTAACGTCCAGTATCACGGTAACGAGCGATGGTACGAGACACAAAAGATTTATTCACATTTAAATGCTGGAGTGCTCTAACGATAGCCACTTGTGGTTTTCCAGCCAAATATAAAGAAATCATCACAAATAACTTCTTTCTGGAAAATTCTCGCCAAAATGCTTTTGTACGATTGTAAACAATATAATGAGCTGTCGCTGGAATAATTTTAACAGCTGTCGGATGAGTGGATTGGAAATAACAGTTGTCTCAAGTTGGTTGCAGTATGTTCATCTCACCCTCTATATATCCAATTTTATGGGAAATGATAAATTTCATATTTATATCATATTTCCGGTATATTTATATCATACTAAGGTACCGGAAGGAGTAGTTAGATATCTATCATCTTCACAACAGATCTTGTGTTAGTAGAAATAATGGGATGTGTGAAAATTCGATGCTTATTCAGGATTTTATGATCGTTTTGGTTATTCAAAATGTTGGTAGGTAAGAAAAACGCGATGAGAGTATTTCGACGAAAATGAAACACTTATTTCACTTTTTATATACTCTTTAGGATGTGGGTCAACATTGGGATGTTTGAGGAACGTCATATCACATTGTATTATTTAAAATATTGATGCTAGATGTGCTTCTTCATACTTGACTTAATTCTGCTTTAAGTTGTTTCAAGTTGGACCATATAGGCTACACTATTCGCTCCAATTAAATAAATAAAAAAAAAACAACTAAGCAAATGCTATAGAGGTGCATTTTTCAGATAAATATAATTCAACGGTCGTCCAAAATGCTACACTTCTGCGCTGTCCTAAGCCCTAACCGTATGCAAAATTCCGTGTCGATTGGTTTTCAACTGTGTCCTGTAGAGCCACTGCAAGACCAGGAAAGTTTTAATTTTTGCCAATTTGAATCCCTAAATATACATCCTGAAAAATGGGTTTAATTATGACCCTAACTCTATCCTCATGCGAAATTTCTTGAGAATCGGACGATAATTGCGACTTGAATGTAATACTCCCAAAATACAGTGTTGTAATATTACCAAACGTAAAATTCGATATTGGAAGTATAATATGAAAATACCTCATGCGATAAATAATATGACAAAAAATAAAAAAATTAAACATAAATATTCACTTATTTGTAGGCATGCGGTTATCTTAGACTTTATCCTTTTCTGGGAAGAAGCCATTCCAAATTTATGAGAATTTTCAAAATCCGTCCAGCCGTTCTTGTATAAGCGGTCTAACTAACATCCCCTTCATTGATATATGAGATTGTATACATTTTGCTGTATATGCGTTATGTTGGATTTGATTTTCGTGCATTTCACCAGGATTAAAAATATTCGCGTTTTAATGGAGATTTTCGTATTTTCATATACAAGTTATGGTATTATTACCCACTAAATATTGTCCGATGACCAAACAGAATGGTCGGCTTCCGACCAACCCTAAACACTAGCCCCATATTAAATTCCGTTTATCTATAAATGTGACCTGTAGAGCAACAGCAAAATCAAGTGTTGTTACATAATTTTTGGCCCAATCAAACTTATAATACCCCAACACATAGTGTTGTAGGGTAAAAAAATTGGATAGGTACCACAAGGAGTGTACTATTTTAATTACTATTTAGATTGAAAATGTATCTATAAACATCTAGAGAAAGAAAGTTGTATCCATGTTCAGTGCCGAAATTTCAATACCTTTAAAAGCTTTGGATTTAATTGTATCCATGAATTTATTTCCTCTCGGTAGACATGGCTAAATTGACATAATATTGAATGATGATCATAAATATAAACTTTGGGGGTAAATTTTTTTCATTTAAATAAAATAAATATTTCAAATTAATATATAAAAAAATTAGCACTTCAAAATTATTATTATACCCTACAACACTATGTGTTGGGGGTATTATAAGTTTGATTAATATAGATTTTGTAGTATTTTATGACATTTTTTTTATTTTTTTCATATTTTTTATCGCATGCGAATTTTTCAATTTGACTTTTAATATTTTGTAATATTTTTTCAGCTTACAACACAGGTTGGGGATATTATATAAATATTGCAAATATCGTCCGATCCTCACGAAAATTTTCACAAGGGTAGGGTTGGGCTCAGAAGGGCTATTGTTTTCAAAGATGTCCGCAATATAATGCAATATGAAATGGACCAACAACTAAAAATAAATATTGAGCAAATGTCCCTAGTCAAAATCCCAATTTCAAAAGCGAAATCTTCCAATATGGATTTGGACATAAGGGAGCTTCTAACATATTGTAGTGTTGTAGGGTATAACATAGTCGGCCCCGCACGACTATAGCCTTTGCTTACTTGTTTTTTTTTTTTTTTTTCATTAACGAAGTGTGTTTACAATTCGCTCAGTCCGAACTCTTTTTTTACCCCTTTGTTTAATGTTTGCACATGCAGCCAAAAAAAAAAATCGTTTCGACAATGATTTATAATCGATAAATAATGCAAATCTTTGATCTTCTTGAGACATATTGTCTGTTGCTGTATAATTATGATCACCCCATCATTTCGGGACAAGTTTACTTTCTAGCGATTGCTCAGAATTCTAATTTCATTTGACAGCATTCCATAAACAATCAAAATGTTAAACAATCAAATTGGCTAGTGTTTGGCATTCGAGTATTTAACTTTCGATTTTATGGCATCTCAATTGTTAAGAAATCGAAAATAAATTGAATAATTATTTTTTTTTTTCTCTCCGACTATTGTTTTATTTTAAATAGCATAACAAATAATCTTGTTTGATTTGCATAAAATAAATAAGTGATATTATGAGTAGGAATTTTAGCGAAAGGGGTAGCATACTTTTAGGAATATATTGCATTTGAGAATGTGTCAAAGCAATTTAATCAGCTCCCCAAAGTATGTTAACTGAAAATAAATTTCAAATTAAGTTCAGTTAGTTAAATTTTTAAAACATGTTCTCCATAGTGATACCCAGTCTTTAATAAATCTACACGAAACATTTATAATTTAGAATCAAACAGGAACTAATGTATAATGGAACCAACTCTGAGAGTGGGGAGGATAAAATGAAAACACATATCTCGACGTTATAGCTATATTTGATCCACTTTTCCCAAAAATCCATTTTTTTTAGGCTGGGATTACACTTTTTGTGCACAATAGACGTGAAATCGGATAAAAACTTATATAGGAGCTATATCCAAATTTCAACCGATCCCTAACAAATTAACAGAGATATTTTTATATTGTATTTGGTAGCTCACATCATTTTTATACCAAACACCAAAAGGTGGTCAGGGTATTATGTCTTTGTGCATTTGTTTGTAACAGGCAAAAGGAAACGAGATAGACCCATAGTTCCTTTTGATGATCTGCATAGAATCACATTCTGAGTCGATTTATGCATGTCCGTCCGTCCGTCTGTCCATGTATTTTTGTAAACAAAGCACAGTTTGCATTTATTGCCCTATTCAGATGACATTTTGCACAAATCATTTGTTTGGCCCAAGGACGAACCCTATTGGAATTGGAGATAATCGGTCAAAATTTAGATATAGATATGTATCTTCGTCCGATTTGCATTTTATTGTGCACCAAACGTGTAATATAAGTCCGAATATTATGGAATTTTGCACGTACGACCAGATTGGGTCTGAAAATAAGTATACAAAATTTGATCGAAATCGGTTCAGATATAGCTATAGCTCCCATATATATTGTTCATCCGATTTGTTATATTTGTTCTCAGCAGCCGTAATATGCATTCTGTAACAACAATATTTGGGGAAATATATCAAATACAGCTCAGAATTACATTTGCTAAATTTTATCGAGGTCGGTCCAGATTTGGATAAGCTCCCATATTTAACTTCGTCCGATTTACACTTTCTTGTGCACCAAAAATCTAATATTTGTCCAAATGGGATGGAACTTGGCACTTACGACCGAATTGAGTCTAGAAGCTAGTATGTACAATTTGGTGAAGATCGGTTCAGATATAGCTATAGCTCTCATATATATTGTTCATCCGATTTTTTATATTTGTTACCCACAACCGTAATATGCACTCCGTAAGAGCAATATTCAGGGAAATATATCAAACACAGCTCAGAAATATCTTTGCCAAATTTTATTGAGATCGGTTCCGATTTGGATATAGCTCCCATATATATCTTTATTCGATTTCAAACTAATGCTTCGCCATATTTAGTCTTTTGAACTTTAAATTATAATTATAATCATATCGTGTATGATTGAATTCTCCCATAAAAACTTTTAATTGTTATGCGGAGCTCTACTGAATTAGCAAAGTGGTGTAGGGCATTATAAAGTCGGCCCCTCCCAACTTTAAGACTTTTTTTTTTTGTTTTTTATATAAGAGTGCAGATTATGACTGCGGGGGACAAAAAATCAGACGAACAATATATATGTGGGAGGTATGGCTATATCTGAACCGATTTTCTCCAAATTTGATGCACTTGCTTCTATGAAAAAATCTATCCAATTTGGGCTGATATTATATGTGTGGTGACCAATATCCATAAAATCGGAGGAAGATGTACGTCACAGGTATATAAAAATCTGAACCAACCTCGATAAAAATTTGTATTTTCGAGCAGTCGGATGGTGTCAGGTATCAAACATTACTGTTGTGGAGTGTATATTACGCATGTAAGGGACATGAACATCAAATCGGATAATACATATATATGGGAGCTATAGCTATATCTGAACCGATTTCCAAATTTAATGTATTTGCTTCTAGACTTAATTCGGTCGGGTGTGTCAAAATTCACATCATTTGGACAGATATTGGCCATTGTGTGAACAATTCACCCGAAATCGGTTGAAGATATACAAGGTGAGATGAAAAAATTGCAACCAATTTCAGACTGCTGTCATTTCTAAGCCACTCGTCCGACAGCTGTAAAAATTATTCCAGTAACAGCTCATTATATTGTTTATAAGCGTTCAAAAGCACTATAGTGAGAATTGTCAAGAAAAAAATTATTCGTGATGGAATTCAAGCCTGATAGTGTGATTTCTTTGTGTATGGCTGAAAAACCACAAGTGGCTATTGTTAGAGCACTCCATCATTTAAATGTGAATAAATCTGTTGTGTTTCGTACCATCGCTTGTTACCGTGATACTGATAGCGTAGCCCGCCGTCCACGAAGTGGACGGAAGATAATATTAACATCAGCAGAAATGGTTCGAAAAGTAAAGAAGCGACTTGATCGAAACCAGCGTCACAGTGGTCGAAAAATGGCTCGTGATCTGAACATATTGCAATATTCCATTCGGCAAATATTGAAAAATGAGCTAGGGGTAAAGCCATTGAAATTCCAAAAGTGCAAGAACTTACACCGCAACAGAAAGAAAATAGACTCAAAAGAGCTAACGGGTTGCTTCGCTTGGCCGAAAGTGATGAGCTGCCGAATTTGGTTTTCTCCGATGAGAAAACATTCGTTTTCCAGCAGATTGTACACAAACAAAATGATCGTGTTTACTTGCCAAAGAGATCAGCTGAAAATGTGAACCTTCGGTTGGCCACCAGAACTCAAGCGTAATGGTGTGAGCCGCCATAACAGCCGATGGTCGCTCCCCGCTCGTATTAATAGAACGTGGCATCAGAATAAATGCCGAATATTATCGCGGAAATATTCTGGAGGGTGTATTAAAGCCTTGGGCACGCAAACATCCGTTGGACTATTGTGTCTAGAGTATTTTGGAATGCAAGGTTTGCACTAAAAAATAGCAAAGTGACGATCACCTCAAGCAAGTGTTTCGCCGGGAATGGGCCAAATACCGCAAAGCAAAATTCGGAAGCGATTTACGGCTTCATTGGCCGTTAAAAATTTGATGTTATTTCCGATAATTTTTCCGTCATTCAATAAATTTAAAAAAATGTCAAAATACAACAAAAGCAAACCTTGATGCAGTTTTTTTATACCCTCCACCATTCTATGGAGGGTATGTTAACTTTGTCATTCCGTTTGTAACTCCTCGATATACTCATTTCAGACCCAACAATTTAAATATATTCTTGATCAGCATAAAACTCGAAGTCGATTTAGCGATGTCAGCCTTCTTTCGGTTGTAATCACGCTATCTTTCGAACGAATTGAGGTAGAAGGCTAACATTTTGCACACATGTTTATTTTGCCTGTAGGCAAGTTAATTTTGTAAATGGGTTATGTAGGACCACCTTTACTATAGCCCCCATATAATGGTACCTCCCGATATTTGGTATTTTGGTGATTTTAGCGACATTATTCATCGGAATTGTTTCAAATTTGATATTTAAAGTTCGAAATGGGTACAACAGCCTAGGCCAGAAAATTGTCTGTGCAGGTCCACGTCTTCGTATAGCCCCCATATAACGGAACCTCCCTATATTCGTTATTTTGATGATTTTAGCAACATTATTCACCGGAATTGTTTCAAATTTGGCATTTGAAGTTCGTAATAGATACCTCAGCTTATGACATAAATGTCTATGCAGGTCTATGTCTTCGTATAGCCCCCCTATAACGGCCCCCCAATATTCGGTATTTTGATGATCTTAGCGTCGTTATTCACCGGAGTAGTTTCAAATTACCTATTAAGAGTTCGTAACGGGAACTGCAGTCTGTGACACAAAATGTTTTGGCAGGACCAAATCTTCATATAGGCCTCATATATCAGTGCCTCCCTATATTCGGTATGTTAACGATTTTAGGTACAATACCTACCGAAATTGTTTGAGATGTCGTATTTGAAATTCGTAATGGATGCTGCATCCTGTGACAGAAAATTGTCTATGATGGTCAAGGTTTTCGTATAGCTCCGATATAACGGTATCTCCCCATATATGGTATTTTGAAGATGTTAAATTATACCCGTTTATAATATGGTAATGGCTTATAACAAACAGTGCCTATGTAGGCCCACGTCGTATAGACCCCAATATAAGGGCTGTTTTTATTTTTTGAAAAAAAAGACCCCAATATATCGGCTATTTTTTTTTTTTTTTTTTTTTTTTTGAAAATTACCAAATTCGTTCCAAATGGGGGAGGGTATTCAAAGTTCGACCCGGCCTTACTTACTGCTTTTAACTTGTTTTATCTCACCCTGTATGCCCTTATTGATGCTGAACTATACCGACCTAAATATTTGTAATATCCCAACATTAGTTCCTTATCCTGCTTCAATAATTATTATCTCAAAACCTAAGTAATAAATACATTTCCTTTGGAAAAATATTTTGATTTCCAGTTACACTATTACTTCTGTTCTGCAACATGAAAGAATGTACTTTATACATACATTTTTGTCTTTTCAGTAAATATTCTCAAATTGAGAAGTTCCCTTCTTTTTTGTATAAATATTACCCCCTTGGCTCTCACATTCCCCTGTCGTCCAATAAATAAAACAACAACCAATTTAATTTATAAAAAATTATATTTATTCGTTTTCGTCTTAGGAACTAATCTTACGTTACAATGAAATTATTCAATTCTGTCATTCGTCGTTAACATTCTAAGAACACATCGAACTCAAACTTACAACATTTATCTCTAACTAAGTACATAGCGAAATAGTTTGTTTAATTTATTACTTTATTTATAGTTAATGACTATTCTCTTTATTCGTTTAATGTACGTCGAGCGAACATGTGCATCTTGTCAATGCTGGAGCACAGTCTAAAACGGTTACCCGTTAATTGTACAACACTAACGGCTGGAGGGGCAAACAAATAACAAACCTAAAACTAAATATGAAATTATATAAAATAGCCTATAATTCGAGCATCCAAATTATCTGGCTATATAATCACAATTTTTGATGTGGTCCTGATCGGTTTGCTCTGGTGGCAGTGGTCTTAGAAGTTGAAGGGAATGGCGGGACGGGGATATGAATAACCTTGTGGTTTTTGTGTTGGCAATACCAACTTGTTTGCAGGTGTGGGGTAGGTGTAGCCCTTATTTGGTTGGGGTGGTTGGGTTGGTCTGTGCGTAGTTTTAGTGGGTAGAGTAAAGGGCACAGCTGGTGTGGGGTAGGTATAGCCCTTGGTACGTTGGGGTGGTTGGGTTGGTCTCTGCGTAGTTTTGGTGGGTAGAGTAAAGGGCACAGATGGTGTGGGATAGGAATAACCCTTAGTTGGTTGGGGTGGTTGAGATGGTCGCTTCGTAGTTTTGGTGGGTAGAGTAAAGGGCACAGATGGTGTGGGGTAGGTATAACCCTTGCTAGGTTGGGGTGGTTGGGTTGGTTTCTGCGTGGTTTTGGGGGGTAAAGTAAAGGGCACAGATGGTGTGGGGTAGGAATAACCCTTCGTACGTTGGGGTGGTTGGGTTGGTCTTTGCGTAGTTTTGGTGGGTAGAGTTAAGGGCACAGATGGTGTGGGGTAGGTATAACCCTTGTTTGGTTGGGTTGGTCTCTGCGTAGTTTTGGTGGGTAGAGTAAAGGTCACAGCTGGTGTGGGGTAGGTATAACCCTTGTTGGTTGGGTTGGTCTCTGCGTAGTTTTGGTGGGTAGAGTAAAGGTCACAGCTGGTGTGGGGTAGGTATAACCCTTGGTACGTTGGGGTGGTTGGGTTGGTCTCTGCGTAGTTTTGGTGGGTAGAGTAAAGGTCACAGCTGGTGTGGGGTAGGTATAACCCTTGGTACGTTGGGGTGGTTGGGTTGGTCTCTGAGTGGTTTTGGGGGGTAAAGTAAAGGGCACATCTGGTGTGGGGTAGGAATAACCCTTGGATGGTTGGGGTGGTTGAGTTGGTCTCTGAGTGGTTTTGGGGGGTAAAGTAAAGGGCACATCTGGTGTGGGGTAGGAATAACCCTTGGTAGGTTGGGGTGGTTGGGTTGGTCTCAGAGTGGTTTTGGGGGGTAAAGTAAAGGGCACATCTGGTGTGGGGTAGGAATAACCCTTGGTAGGTTGGGGTGGTTGGGTTGATCTCTGCGTAGCTTTGGTGGGTAGAGTAAATGGCACAGATGGTGTGGGGTATGAGTAACCCTTAGATGGTTGGGGTGGTTGAGTTGGTCTCTTTGTTGATTTGGTTGGCAATACAAATTTCACAGCTGGAGTGGGGTAGGAGTAACCCTTGGTAGGTTGAGGAGGAGTTGGTTTAGATGTTATTTCAAAGGGAATTTTCGGCACTGGATAAGAATAGCCCGGTTTCTGGGGTAGAGTAAAGGGCACATCTGGAGGAGGGTATGAGTATCCATTCGATTGAGTATCGGCTACCAAATAATTTGACACCGGGCCATAATAACCACTAGGAATGTATTGGGCCTCACATGAAAAGCTTATGCCCAGCAGCAGCAGGGGTAGAAGGAAAAATTTCTGAAAATAGAAAAGCAAAAATAAAATTGAATTAAAACATAAAATAAAAACAATTAAGAAATGGAATTAAGCGATTATTGTGATTGTTTTTATATTTGCTTTCCCTCTCATCCGCATCATGGCAACATTCTAGTGGTTTTCCGTTGAATTTATACATTGAACTTTTCAGTGGCTTAAAAAGTGTGGCATGAGTACTGAATGCTGACTACATTGCACGGGCCGAAATAAAACGAACGTTGTATGTTTTCTTCTCCATACCTTATGTTTTTTTTTTGTTTTTGTACCGGATATTCATTTTATTTGACTTATGCACCTGACACACTGCTTGACCGCAAAATTATGTGTGAAGTATGATGTGTGTTTTGTTGTTGTTGTTCTTTTCAGTTGTGTGCTAAGTTTCTTTTGGGTGATATTCATGCCTTAAATCAAGATTTTTGCCTGTTCATCTTTAACCTACACAGTTTAGTCTAAAACTACTTATAGAATCTGCAATATAGCATTAATTAAAATTAAACTAGGAAAATTTTTGTCATATATATCAGGGTGGTATATTTTGGGCTTATTGTTGGAGGGATATAAATCAAAAATACTTTAAAAAAATATTAAAGATTTCTGGATTAGATTTCTGAGATTCAAAATGGCTTAGGTTGGCAGACACATAGGCACACTTTGAAACAATCCTCTTCCAGAATCCTCGGTAATGCTTGGTCATCACAAAGATTTTTGAAACCATACAGGGTGGGATGAAAAAACTTCAACCAATTTCAGACTGCTGTCATTTTTAAGCCACTCGTCCGACAGCTGTTAAAATTATTTCAGTGACAGCTCATAATATTGCTTACAAACGTACAAAAGCATTTTGGTGAGAATTTTCCAGAAAAAAAGTTATTAGTGCAGGAATTCAAGTATGATTTCTTGATATTTGGCTGGAAAACCACAAGTGGCTATCGTTAGAGCACTCCAGCATTTAAATGTGAATAAATCTTTTGTGTCTTATACCATGGCTCGACGACGAAAGAAAAAAAGCAACATCAGCAGAAATGGTTCGAAAAGTAAAGAAGCGACTTGATCGAAACCCGCGTCGCAGGGGCGAAAAATGGATCGTTAGCTGAACATATCGCAATATTCCATTCGGCAAATATTGAAAAATGAGCTCGGGGTAAAGCCATTGAAATTCCAAAAAGTGCAAGAAGGAGAAACAACAGAAAGAAAATGGACTCAAAAGAGGTAAAGAGTTGCTCCGATTGGCCGAAAGTGAAGAACTGCCGAATTTGGAATTCTCCGGTGAGTAAACATTCGTTGTCCAGCAGTTTGGAAGCAAACAGAATGATCGTGTTCACTTGCCAAAGAGGTCAGCCGAAAATGTGCACATTCGGTTGGCCACCAGAACTCAAGCATCGGCCATGGTGATGGTGTGGGCCGCCATAACAGCCGATGGTCGCTCTCCGCTCGTATTAATTGACCATGTCATTGAAATAAATGCAGAATATTAAAGCCTTGGACAGGCAAACATTTTGGCCGCAGACCTTGGACATTACAATAGGATTCAGCACCATGGCACTCAGCACGCGCCACCCAAGAATGGTTACAAAATGAGGTTCCTCGCTTCATTTCCAGCGCACAATGGTCACCAAAATCTCCGGATTCCAATCTGTTGGACTATTGTTTCTGGACTATAGTTTTGAAAAGCAAGGTTGGCACTAAAAAATACCAAAGTGTCGATCACCTCAAGCAAGCGCTTCGGCGAGAATGGACCAAAATACCGCAGACCAACATTGGGGCAGCGTTTGACGGTTTCATAGGCCATAAATCGGCCCAAATGTGACCAATTAGATCAAATCTGAACTTATTCTAAAATTTGATGCTGTTTCCGATATTTTATCATTTTCATTCAATAAAATTAAAAAAAATTAAAAATTATGGCGTTTGACTTTGCTGCAGTTTTTTATCTCACCCTGTAGAATCAGCATAATAGCATTAATTAAAATTAACTTAGGAATATTTTTGTCTTATATATCGAGATTTTATATTTTGGGCTAATTCTTTCTTGGTTTATTTTCAGAGATTCAAAATGACTTAGGAAGGCACAGGGAAGGCCACATAAGCACAGTTTGAACAACCCTCTTCCAGAATCTTCGGTAATACTTTATCATTACAAAGTTTTTTGAAACCATAGTCTTCCCATGGATAGATGCCACATTTAGGCAAGTGATTTTAGGGACGATGATTTTCTGTCAGACCCCATTGTCCATGGAGTAATTGCACCTTTAGCCATTTTGTTTAAGTTTTATTTATTTATTTTTTATTTTTCTCCATACAACCTCAATACCTCATCAGCTGCTGAATTCGATTAACCTCCCACTGATGTACACATTATTAGTTCTCTAAATTTAATTTGTATTTTACCAAAAATTCCAACCTCAATATTTTTTCAGTCTCTTTCTTTGGCACTTCATGCCACATTAAACAATTTTGTGGCGGAGAGCATTTGTCATAATTTTTAAATATTTATAACATATGATGGTTGCCATTGTGTTAGTTTGCAAATTGTTTTTTGTTTATTTTTTTCGTTTCCACACTTAATGCATTAATATCAAGGTTAGCTGTACTAATGTTTTACACAATGGAGGAAAACAAAACAAACGCAATTGAATTTGACAAACTTCACAGGTTTTTTTTTTTTTTTTTTGTAAAACTGGTTCAGTTACGGCAGCTCAAAAGATATTTTTAGAAGGCATTTTTCATTAATAATTTTCCTCAAAAAAAAAAAAAAAAAAAAAAAAAAAAAAAACGCATAACGTATGATGCGTACATTACTAAAAAAAACAGTGCTGGCAGTTTGAGTAACAGGTGTTCTGGTTTTTTGCTTGCTACCGCCACAAGAAGAACACATGTTGCCGGTGTAGTGTGAAGTCTTATTGTTTGAAATAGAAATCTACTTTATGTGGGTGTTTCATGTTTTTTTTTTTTTTTTTTTTTTTTTGTATTTTCATCACCTAGGCTTGTGAAAATTCAAATCATAAGCTCTTGTGCTGACATTCTGTAATTTTTGTTTTATAAATATGAATTTGTATAAATTAGTACCCACTTTACTTTTATTGCAACAACTGCTGGCATATGCCTTCCAATTATAAGCTCGATGGGGGTGTTTGTTCAAGTTGGAAAACCAAATTTGGCATAGACGCTGTAATGTATTCATAAAGGCTTAAATGAATTCTTAATAACGTTCATGTTATGTGTTTTGTGTGCAATTATAATGATGGTTCAGTAAAAATAATAATTAGATACAAAAATTGCTTAGGCAAAACAAAAGACTTAAGACACAAGCGCAATGATGGGCATGACTAAACCAATGGTAATATCACTCTTTGAACATTTTTAACGTTTATAATGTGGTTTTAGTTTCTAAACCCATTTTTGTAATTGACACATGAATAATTCTAATTTATGAAAATTTAAAACAACCAAAACTTGTAACAAAACAAAAGACTTAAGACACAAGAACAAATTCTCTCAGAAACTTCAATTATTTTTTATAAAAAATGTATGATTTGGTAAATAATAATTAGGCACGAAAATGCAAAGCAAACAATGAAGCTCTATGGCGGACACTGAAAAGGATTTAGGAAATTATTATTTTGAAACCTTGTAAAATTCGCTTAGTTTCCTAAAATTCACTCATATAACACATAAAAATTGCAACAAAATTGAAAAAAAAAAAAAAAAACAAAAGACTTAAGACAGAAGCGTTATGATGTGCATGGCTTAGTCAAGGGACATATTATTTATTTGGATATTTCCATTAATGTTCGCATGGTGGATTTGCAACCATTTCTGTAATTGACTCATGAGTAGTTCTAAATTATGAAAATTTAAAACAATTACAAACTAAGCACAAATTCTATGGCAAGTTTAGGGATAAATTAAACAAAGGGATGAAATATGTCCATAAAAGCTTTATTTTTACCAATGAATAAATGTTTCTAATTCCCTCAAATATCTGTGGTTTGATAAAAAATAATAAGACACAAAATACGTTTTTTTGCCAAAAAAAAGACTTGGGAAGAAGCACTTTGATGAACATTTAAAAAGCACCAGTCAATTATTATTTTGAATCTTTTTAAAGTTCGCTAGGCATAAATAGTATATTATAAATAATATTAACTCAAATTGATAAATGTAAGACGGACAGAGAGACGGACAGAGAGACGGACATCGTTAAATCGACTTAGAATTTTATGCTGATTATGGATATATATACTTTATGGGGTCTGCGACGAATATTTAAGGATGTTACACACGGAATGACAAAGTTAATATACCCTCTATTCCAAGGTGGAGGGTATAAAAATAAAAATTAGAAAGAAAAAACAAAAGACACAAGGATGAATTTAACAGTTCTGTTTTCAGAAGCTTATCCAAGCGTTTTTAAACACCAGTGAAGAATTTTTTCGCTTCTCCCGCTTTTGTGGTTTTCTAAGTTATTCTTCGTCCAGAGAATACAGAGATTGCAGAAACTTCTCAGAATCCGGAAACCACTTTAGTCAAATGGCTCATCTAAAAGAAATGGAGTCAAGGAAAATATTATTGTTTTAAGACTGCTAATGTTGATTATGCACTCTTATTATATCCTCAGCCATATGCCTACAGAGGGTACACATCATTTGATACAGCCAAAACTTGACTCATTGAAATAACGGGTTTTCACCCTAGATCTCTCGATCTAAGGAAGTCCTTCCTTCTGTTTTTCTGGCTGGCGCACACGATAACTCTTGAAAATAGTATACGATTTGCTTTAAACTTGGTACATCGTAATAATATTATCAAACATAGATCGAGTTCGGAAAGCCCGGTGAAATTTTGAAAGAAAATATTTTGCTTCTTATAAAGAGAAAGGATCATCTAAATTTTCCTTCAACTTTGCAAATCCTAATATTTTTATCAGTTCTCGATCAGGTGCGACAATGGACAATATCGGCCCAATCTAAAGGGTCGACATTTTGAATAACTATAGCGCTTATAAAATGTAAAATAAGAGTCCAAATGTCTTCAAATTACAAACACTCTAATATTTTTACCAGCACAAGTTATTGTGTGAAAATCGGTGCACTCCTTCTGGTGCCTTCCCGATAACGTGTCAACCTTTATAATACTCATGAAGCTCATAAAACGCGAAATGAGCATCCGATTTCTTTCAAACTCAGCATTTCCTAATATCTCTATAAATGTAAGATTTGTTGTTTGTTGAAGATGGAATATACCGGTCCACTCCTTCTGGTACCTCCGCCACAAAGCGTTAAATTTTGAATAATAGAAACGATCATAAAATGCGAAATGAGCATCCAATTCTTTTAAAATTTCACACATGCCAATATTTCTACTCCTTCTGGCAACTCCCCCACAACTGGTCAAATTTTAGAGTAACTATATTTTAAAAAAAGGCGAAATAAGCAAGCGATTCTCTTAAACTTTGCAACATCCCTACATTTTTATTAACACAAGGTCTGCTGTGAATACGGGATATATATAGTGTGAAAATTCCAACATTTTCCAAAATCTATCAC
Source organism: Musca domestica (assembly GCF_030504385.1). Classification (NCBI taxonomy): domain Eukaryota; kingdom Metazoa; phylum Arthropoda; class Insecta; order Diptera; family Muscidae; genus Musca; species Musca domestica. Next base: position 1,591,895 of record NW_026712144.1, on the reverse strand, counting down.
ATATCTCATATGAAGTGTATGGAGTAGCTGATAAAGCGGATATAACGCTAGTTAAAATCAATTAAAATTATCGGACATTGGCTGGGGGTATACATCTACCGGCGAAACCGACTGTTAATTTTCAATTTGTATTTATTTAATTAAATCCTACAACTGGAGGTGTTATAGGTTAGATTGAGCCAAACAGTTTGTTACGTCGAAATATTAGTCGTAGACCCACGATTTTATACATCAATCTTCCTCTACGTAAAATTGTAATCACACAATAGCTCAAAATTATTGCACGATCATCACGAAATTTTGCCCGAAGCTAGGGCCGAACTAGAAGCCTATAATTGGTGCAGTCTATCAAAATTATGAAAACAAAATTTTTCTTTTCAAAAGTTAGAGAATTTTGAGAAAGAAAGAACATTTTCCACTCACAAATTTGGCCTATTGGCTATTGGAAAATTCAAGGTCAAAGTCCAGATTTTATTAATAATGTTAATTATAATTAGGGTTGCATCATTTCATTAAAGTAATCATTAAATCATTAAAAACAAACGTTTATTTTTAACAAGTTAAAATTGTGATAAAATTGGTGCAGTGGTGCAATTTATTAAATTTTAATATTTATATCTAATTTTTTTATTAGAGATTGTCCTTTATTGGAGATTGTCCAACAGAGGCCCATATTTCGCTTGATTCAGATTCAAGCAAAATTATATTGTAAAGCCATAAAATTCTAAATGATAACTTAAGAAGCAACACTCAAACATAAACAAATAATAAAAAGCTATAGCCGTGCGGGGCCGACCATGTGATACCTTACAACACATCTTTGAAAACCATAAACCTAGCTCTTTTGAACCTAACCCTACCCTTGTGACAATTTTCGTGAGGATCGGACGATTATTGCAATCTGTATATAATAAACCCAACCTGTGTTGTAAGGTGAACAAATAATACAAAATATAGATTTCAACATTATAAGTCAAATTGAAAAAATCACATGCGATAAAAAATATGAAAATATTAAAAATGTTACAAAATCTTTTTATGTGATTTTTTAGATTTTATACTTTTATGCCAAGAGAGTATTCTGAATTGACAAAATTTGTCAAAATCGGTTCAGTCATTCCTGAGATATAAGCATTCTAGCTAACATCCCCCGAAAATATCAAATAAAAATTCTTTAGGATCGACAGGCCTATAAAATTATATTTATTGGATATTAAATTTTGCCACCTATATTTCTAAAGAAAATGCCTCCTATAACCACTACAGAGGAAACTAACACTGATTCTTCTCTATCTTAAATAGCGTCCCAAACAAAACAAAGGTTATTTTTTATTACCCCTTACTTCCATTAAATCTACAAAATAAGAACACTACAATAAATAACGAAAATGTAATAAAATACACTTAATTTTTTTTTTTTGGAGATGACAAGGCAAGCGAAACAAATTAAATGAATATTTTACATATTTTTCTATTTTTTTTATTATAGCCGAATAAGGAAATATTTGCCTACACGACAGATATAAATTTATGGGAGTAATTTTTCGTTCATGTTCTTCGCAGTTTCACTTCCATATTTATACCCTACAACACTATGTGTTGGGGGTATTATAAGTTTGATTGGCCCAAAAATTATGTAACACCTGGAAATATTGGTTTCCCACATAGGAAAGTATATATGGATCTTCCTAGCTCGCCGAGCTGAGTCGATCTAGCTATGTATGTCCGTCCGTCCGTCTGTCCGTCTGTCCGTCTGTCCATGTTAATTTGTAATCACTCTACAGGTCGCAATTATGGCCCGATCTTCACGAAATTTAGAATGGAGGTGGGACTGTGGTCAGAATAGAACCCTATTTCTTTTGGAGATGATCGCCAAATGTTTAGGGGTTGAAATGGACCAAATACTGAAAAAATTTCGGATTTTGCAGTAGCTATATAGGTCGCAATTATAAACCAATCGACGCGGAATTTCGCATGTAGCTAGAGTTTAGGGCGGAGAAGAAGCCTACCAATTTGGGTAGTCATCGGATAATATTTAGCGGGTAAAATAGACCATATCTTTTGTGTTGAAAAAATTCAAAATTTTTCATTAAACCGCGAATATTTTAAATCCCGGCGAAATCACAAAGCCATGACAAGGTTACTTCTGATCTTTACATTGATGTTAACACCCAACAAAACGGATATATAGCAAAATATGTGCAATATATATATCTATCAAAGAAGATATGCTTGAAAAATCTCTTATATGTCGAGAACGGCTGAACTGATTTCGACAGTTCTCATTAATTCAGAATGGCCTCTTGGCAGGAAAGAAAAAACGTCTAAAAAAATATCATAAAAATATATCTCTAAAGATGAAAATATTGATTTTGTAAAATTTTCTCATATTTTTTCAATTTTGTCACATTTTTGGCATATTTTCATTTTGAATTAAACATTTGGTAATATTTCTACAGCTAACAAAACTAAGTGGTTAGGATATCAGGATATCATATACAGATCGTATTTATGGCCCGATCCTTACGAAATTTTGCATGGAGATAAGATGAGGGTCAAAATAGAAGCCTACTCTTTTTGGAGATGATCGCCATATATTTAGGGGCTGAAATGGACCAAAAAACTGCAAAAATTGTCTGCAGGTCGTAAGTATCGCCCGATCCTCACGCACATTTGAATGGGGGTTACCGGACATTACAAAAGCCATGCAGTTTTGGATGGCCATACAAAATATTCAATGTGTGAAATAGTTTGCCAACTTTTGTAGACAAAATACTAAAATGTCCATTCCAGTGACTTTTTGGAGAATTCACAAATACAGGAAAGACGCACTTCTGACTATTTCGTTAACGCTGATTTCGTTGGAGAATATAGTAAAATGTCTGTATCTCATACAGATGCATTTCAGTCAAAAACCAATAATAAATTTTAATCTTTTGCCATTTCTGGGAGATTATAGGTCTTTGGGAAATATTGGTTCCAGATCTAAGAAAACCATTTAAGTGCAACATCTACCAATAAATTGGAAATGAGCAAATTAGTTTAGGTTGCTATTATTCGAAAATTAGAGAACGAAACCTGATGGTTTTCTTTTATTATTTGTCACAATATCTTCTTGAATCCTTTTGAGTATCTCGCCCATATAAACTGTATCGTTTATTATAGTGTTGTAGGGTATTCAACGGTCGGCCCCGCTCGACTGTAGCCTTTTCTTACTTGTTTGATGTTGTTTTTGTTATGAATACATTTGTAAAGCGGATATATAAAAAATTAATGTCGAGCTTAAATGTATTACGTTTTTCCGTATTATTTGGGTGATGACAAGCAACAACACATATGTTTACAAAATGAAATTAAATAAAATTTTTGTGACACATGCTAAAAATATTGCCTAGCCAAAAAAAACAATACTCTGTTTTATATGCCTCACTTGATATAATTAACATAACTGTTTGCTATCATTAAAATCACTGCTGACATATGGGTAACGTGTGCACACTCACACACACTCTCTCCCTCTCTGGTTGCGTGACTAAGAGTTAAAACCTTTGGCCTCCCCCCAGAGTGTTAGTAATTCATAGCTATGAAATTCCAAAACAAAAACAAATATTTGTTTTTGTTGGTTTTCACAATTTTGTTGGTTTGGAAATGAAGGCATGATTTTATTAATTTTTTGAAATTCTGCTAAATTAAGTATGGATTTGTTTATTTAATCTTTAGTGACGAGTAAGTGTGGTTTTGTCATTTTGATATATTTTTCATTGCCGTCATAGCTGCTGTTGATAGCTATATATATAAATGTAAACCGAATTAAATTAAATGAAAGTAATGTGATTTTAAAAATGAGTGATAAACTATATATGAATCAAATTACTCTAGCGTTTACACAACATGAGCTTTTTTCCTTAAGTACGATATTTTAGTTAAATTCAAAACTTTGCGTGGAGAGCGATGGATTGAGGTTTTCCCAGAAATATATGTCCTCTTTCAATGCATACGTACTTCTTAGCTGTTCCTACATGTCAGATTACAATTTGTTCAAATGCATCTGTCCAAATTGGCTAATTATAAAATTTCCGAAAACAAATTTTTTTTAGTTCAATTATCGCTGGATTATACAAAAAATAATTACATGAAAAATCCAATATCCAAAAATTATTGAAGTAGAGCTAAAAATAGAAGACATTTGCATCGGCGTTTTGAAAGTTTTCATCTAAAATAAATCCTAATAAAAACAGGAAGTTGCTTTTCATATTTTTGAAATTTCTCGATTAATATTAACTTTATTTTGGCTTAAGGTCAATTTAGCATAGACGGTGAAACAAGACTGTTGCTTTTCTCAATAAAAATATTTTTCCCTGAAGATGACTGTCGAAGACAGTCGAAATATCGGAAAATAAAAATCAAAATTATAAAAAGAAAACACTGATGTTTTTCAATTGACCTTAAGCCAAAATAAAGTTAATAAGAATCAATATACAGGTCAACAGTAAAAAACAACAACATTTCTCGATTAAGATTACTTGGAAACCGTAAATTTAAGATATATTGTGAATTCGTCAATATTATTGACAACAATAAGATTTTTTCTTGGTTTAAAATTGTAAACCTGAAGTGAGTCAGCAAAGGGCTTTTATAGTTCCATCTGCTAAGTATAGTAAAAATGGAATAGTAGCAGTCAAAATATTCTACAAAAAGTGGAATATATTATACGTTCAGAAATACACTGAAAATCTAAAACGTACCTAAACGCCAAGAATTCATAAACATTAAAAATCACATTTTCGGGTTAAAGCCCTACTTAATGTGAATTTATTCAAAATTCTCCTATAAAGCATCATTATAGAAGAATAACGTCAAATCCAAAAAGTACCTTAAATTTTTTGAAAATCGGTTCAGTTATAACCATTGCTCCCATATATATGTTTCATCAGATTTGGGGTTTTAAGTCCCTCACATGTATAATATGCACTCCACGACAATAATCTTTGGTACAAGATATCAGATACAGCTCAGAAATAAGTGTTTTAAATTTTGTCAAGATAGGTTCAGATTGGGATACAGCTATATAAGATGAAATTTTGCAAATAATATTTGTTTGGCCCAAGGACGAACAATATCTTAAACAGATTTGGGGTTGATTGAGCACCAAATAGCCAATATCTGTCAAAAAGACCTGAATTTTGGCCTATCCGACCAAAAGAATCAAGTACATTAAATTTGGTGAAAATTAGTTCAGTTCAAATATATGGGAGAAACAACTATACTCCCATATATATGTTTCATTCAATGTGGTGTTTAAGTCCCTCATATTCGTAATATGCCTTCGATAAAAATAATATTTGGTACCAGCCCATAAATAACTCCGTAAAAGTTCATCCAGATCAGTTCAGATTTGGATATAGTTTCCATGTGTATCTTCAATATACTTTGGGTTAATTGTACACCAAATAGCCAATATCAGTTCAACTGACCTGAATTTTGGCCCATCCGATCGAATTCAGCCTAGAAGTATGTACATCAATGTTCGTAAAATCGGTTCAGATATAGCTATAGCTCCAATATATAAGTTTCATCCGATTTTGTCTTTAAGTCACATTCGTATATTATAGAGTTCGGAAATACCTTTGCCAAATTTTGTCCAGAACTGCTAAAATTTGGATATAGCTCCATATATATCCTTAAGGCAATTTCAGGTTTATTGTGCTAATAATGGCTAATATCAGCTCAAATGGAGTGACCTGCCAACGATTCCATTTTGCGGGACTCGTCCCCGATATATATTTTTAATATTATCCTTCTCGGTGTGATATTACACTCTAAAGCAATGTTATTTGATATAAAAGATTAAATTGTCTCTAGTGAAAATCGATTCAGAATTGGATATACCTCCCTTTGAAACCAAACTATAACTGCTCTAAAGCCAAATGTTGATAGGTAGTATGATCTACTTAAATTAAATAATTTTTTTTACGGAAGCTCTACTAAATATACATAGTGATGTAGGATGTCAAATAGTCGGCCCCGCCCGACATTTAACTTTTGCTTATTGGTTTTAATGTAATACTTATCGAAGTCATATCATGCACTATACGGCAATGTTGTTTGGTTCATAGTTGGTATGATCTACTTCAGACAAATTCCAAATATAAGCTTTTTTGTTACTTGAGCTCTACTAAATACTCATAGTGGTGTATTATATACTCGTCCCACCCCATTTTTCTTAACTAGTTTTATTTGGTTTCATTTAATTATGGTTATTGGGTGATAGTAAAATAATTCTTATAAAAAAAATAATAAAATAAAAGTCTATTAGGATTCACGTATTTACAGGATCCTCCTAAAAATTAAAACGTTTCACAGCTAAATAAGCTGTAATTAGTCATGTAGGGCTATTTTATGAACATAAGATCACACTTATCAAAATTAGTTCCATTGGTCCATGTAGTCTCCCATAAAAGTTTATTTTACCGTTTAAAATAACTGTTTTATCACACTAAATTCAGTAATTTTAAAATAACGGTTAGAAGATGTGCCAGCATATGTGTTAGTGTACATATGGGCTAAAACATACACTTTCTGTTATTTTTCTGCTAAGACAAAATCGTGAACCTTGCCCGGCATAATAATTCAAGTATTCAATTTCACCAAAATATTTTAGCTGATATAAGAACATTTTTTTGTAAAAATGTGAGAAATTTCACTCTATTTCCTTTTTTGCTATCATAAACAAAAATTACTCTCGAAAAGTAATTTATGTCCTTTTTCGAATTTACCTCAGAGATCAATGCATCTTTTTAGCTAGAAACTGAAACACAGAATTATGTAGATTTTTTGTCTAACAACTATTATCCCAAATAAGACATTTATAGTTTTCTATCAATCCATACATTTACTCATTTTTTTATATATCGAAATATTTATTTCTACAAGATAAGCATAAATAATAATTCAGAGGTCTGCTCCATTCTGAATATCATTTTTCACGTTTTTTTTTATTCTGTAAACATTTATTGTACTGGATTTCCCTAAAAAGTAATTCAATATTTGCCAAAAGTAGAACTGTTAAAATAAATAAACAAAAATACAAAATTGTTCATAAATTAAACGGCCTATTCCATGTTAGACTTGATTTCGGAAACCCACACAATTTGTTTTTAAGTGCGCATAAAAACTCTTAAAAATAACCGGATTGTTATAGCATGTCATCATGATTGCTCTTAATCAGCAATTTTTTTTTCAACGGTAGTCTTGTAATTTATTGATTTTTCGATTTAGAACAATGCCTGGAGACACAATTTAATTGATGAACAAACAAACAATTTAATCTCCTCAAAGCTTGTGGCTTTGGCCACAGATTTGTGAGTCAACAAAACGCTAGCATCTGTAGCAGGAATGTCGTTATTTTTTTCTTTATTTCAATGTCATTGAATGAAGAATACTTTTGCTTTCCATCAGATGATAAGTAACAAAAATTATTGCCATTGTTTATAATTTTTGTTTCTTTTTTTTCGTTTTGTTTTATCTTGACATTATTACGCTTTCTTAAAATCAATTGATTTAGGGTTCCTGTTTTGTCGTGGCCGTCCGATTTCTCACCATTGACTCTTAGGTTTTTTTTTTGATTTGTGTGTGTGTTTTTTTCTGCCCAATATGGTATGACAAGCTTGTATATAGATTAAGACTCCAATAAATAAGATTGTGGTTCATTTTTGTTTTTATAATTCAATTTTAATGTTCATTTTGTTATTATTCAAGAGGGAGAGAGATCACTTGAAATCATCCAAGCAATTGATGATTACTCAATTTCTAACAAAAAAATTAAACAATTTCGACATACTTGTTTGCAATTGCACTTCTTATGTGCCAGAAATAACTGTTCAATTCAATTAATAATTAAATTAATTAAATTCAATTTATAATTATAGCGGCTAGTTAAAATGCAATTGAAAGGGGTGGCTCTCCAAACGAAAGACTTAAGACACATACTTGATTTTTTTCAATTTATATTTCATTGGCAGACAAAAATTGCAACATAAATTATATTAAATTTAATTGATTGCTGATGCAATTTTGTTCAATAACAATTTGTTATTAACGTCTGCAATTGGAATTTAACAAAAAATAATGTAAACATCACAATATTTAATGTTTTTTTCTTTTTAAAGTGTCGTTCATATTCATATTTCTTTTGAATAAATTTTAAAATATTAAGAGACTTTTCTTAATAACTCAGCAACACGTGACATTCCCTAATTTATGTAAATCATTGCAGAGCCTGCATTGCAATTAAATAAAGTCAATAACCTATTCATGCGGGTCTGTCTTAATCAAATGCAAATGCTTTGAGTAAATGTCAGAATTTTTAATGCACAATTATGGTAATACGTTTGTAATTTTGCAAAAAAAAAAAAAGACAATTACAAAAATAATGACTGTCAAAAGAATGCTTTAATAACAAATGAAGATTACAAAGAAATCAATTTTAATTAATGTCTGGTGTTTTCAAATAACCCCATGAAGACTCCGGCCTTTTTCAATGAGAATGCAGCCTTTTTCAGAGAAAATCTTAATATTTTCTGTTAGATATTTTCTTGAATGAGAAAAAAGATCCCCCTAATTTAGACCTGTGGATATTCTCACTGAAAATCTTTAGATCTTCTCACAAAATCTGAAGATTTTCTTAGAGAAGATCAGTTGATCTTCTCATCGAAGACCAGTGGACCTTCTCACAGAAGATCAGTAGACCTTCTTATGGAAGATCTGTGACAAAAGTGCAACCAACTTCAGACTGCTGTCATTTCAAATCCACCCGTCCGACAGCTGTTAAAATTATTCCAGTGATAGCTCATTATATTTTTTTACAAGCGTACAAAAGCATTTTGGTGAGAATTTTCCAGAAAAAAAGTTATTCGTGATGGTATTTAAGCGTGATAATGTGATTTCTTGACATTTGGCTGGAAAACCACAAGTGGCTATCGTTAGAGCACTCCTGCATTTAAATGTGAATAAATCTTTTGTGTCTCGAACCACCGCTCGTTGCCGTGATACTGGTAGCGTAGCCCAACATCAAGGAAATGGACGGAAGAAGACAGCAACATCAGCAGAAATGGTTCGAGAAGTAAACCCGCGTCGTAGTGGCCGAAAAATGGCTAGTGCCCTGAACAAAAAGTGCAAGAATTTACATCGCAACAGAAAAAAATATACTCAAAAGAGCTAAAAAGTTGCTTCGCTTGGTCGAAAGTGGTGAACTTCTGAGTTTGGGTTTTTTCCGATGAGAAAACATTCGTCGTCCAGCAGTTTGTAAACAACAAAATGATGATGTTTACTTGCCAAAGAGATCAGTTGAAAACGTGCACCTTCTGCACTTTAGGTTGGCCACCAGAATTCAAGCGCCGGCCATGGTGATGGTGTGGAGATCTCTCCGCTGCCGAATATTATCGCGAAAATATTCTGGAGGGTGCATTAAAGTTTTGGACACGCAAACATTTTGGACATTCCAAGAGAACTTAGCACCATCGCACTCTGCACGCGCCACGAATGGTTACAAAATCGGGTTCTCGCTTCATTTCCAGCGCACAATGGCCACCAAAATCTCCGGATACCAATCCGTTGGACTATTGTGTCTGGAGTATTTTGGAAGCAAGGTTGGCACTACCAAAAACCAAAGTGTCGATCACCTCAGCAAACGCTTCGACGCCAATGGATCAAAATACCGCAGAGGAACATTGGGGCAGTGTGTGACGGTTTCGTTGGCCGTTTGAAGGCCATAATTCGTGCCAAAGGTGACCAATTCGAACAAATCTAAACTTATTCTAAAATTTGATGATATTTCCGACATTTCTTGCTTTCATTTAATAAAATTTAAAAACAAAAAAATTTAAAAATTATGGCTTTTGACTTTGTTGCAGTTTTTATTTCACCCTTCAGATCTTTTCACAGAAGATCAATAAATCTTCTCACGGAAGATAAGTAGATCTTCTCCCTGAAGATCAGTTGATCTTCTGACAGAAGATCAGTAGATCTTCTCACAGAAGATATTTTGATCTTCTGACAGAATATCAGTAGATCTTCTTACAGAAGATCCATTGATCTTCTCATAGAAGATCTGTATAACTTCTTATAGAAGATCTGTAGAACTTCTAAGAGAAGATCTGTAGAGTTTCTTTGGAAGATATGTGAATCTTCTCATCAAAGATCAGTAGATCTTCTCATAGAAGATCAGTAGATCTTCTCACAGAAATTCAGTAGACCTTCTCGCAGGAGATCAGTAGTTCTTCACATAGAAGTTCAGTAGATCTTCTCATAGAAGATTTGTAGATCTTCTCACAAAAGATATGTATATCTCCTCACAGAAGATATGTACATCTTCTCACAGAAGAACGTGAGATCTTCTCATATAAGATACTCTAATAGAACAGCTGTATTTCTTCTCATAGAAGTTCTATAAATTTTCCTACAGAAATTATATGTATCTTCCCATCTTTATACCCCACACCACAGGGTGGTCAGAGTATTATATCTTTGTGCATTTGTTTGTAACAGGCAAAAGGAATGATGATCTGCATAGAATCACATTTTAAGTCGATATATGCATGTCAAAGTACAAAAAAGTACCTGATGAAATATTGCATAAAGCATAATAATATTTGACCCAATGACGACCCTATATATATCAAATACAGCTCAGAAATACCTTCGCCAATTTTTCGATATCGGTTCAGATTTGGATATAGCTCCCATATATATCTTTATCAGATTTCAATTTAATTGTGCAGCAAATGGTTATTACAAGCCCGAATTGAAAAGAGACTAATGCCTCGGCAAATTTTGTAGAAATCGATTCAGAAGAGGATATTCCTGTCATATTTTAGTTCCTTTGGATTTTAAATTAAAACTATAGTCATAGATGGTATGATTTGATTCTCACAGATTCCCCATAAATACTTTTATTTTGTTGTATAAAGCTCTACAAAATATGCAAACTGTTGACTTTCTTTACTGGTTTGGTATAGCTCCCAAATGAGGATATCTTCCCGATTATACGTAACTTTTTTGTATAAATATTTTTAATGGATTAATCAGCTTTTTTAGAGAAAATCTTCATATTTTCTCTTAGAAGAACAACAGATCTTAAATGGGAAAAATATATGCAGCTTTCAGTCTAACCAAAATAATATTCTTCTTTTTTCCTATTTCAAACCGCAGTAATGTGAGGTATTAAATAAAACAACAACAACTATCCTCTTAGCAGTTCAACATTCTAGGCCGACTTTGTATTTCATTCACACCATGTTCTTAATAGACAGAACAACATTAAGGCGTCGGAAGTTCTTACTGTCAATCTATATTATATGAAACATCTCACATTTTATACATACGTAGCTATTAATCTTGCTGCTATAAATATTTTAGAGATTAAAATAACTGCAAAATTATGTAAAAAGATGTTATAGTAAAAAAAAACATTGGACAAGTCGTCAAATAGTTTAACATAACTTTGAGATTAAGAATAAATCAAAGAAAAAAATTTGAAATATCAAAGACTTGTGCTTGGCAATAAAACCTGTATTTTGCTGGGAATTACACGAGGCAAATATGAATAAGAAATACCCCCATATGAAATTAACACATTTTATTCGCCAAATCAAAAGACTAGTGGTGGTAGTAGTATTTGTCAAATCAACGGTTTTAGCAGATATGGTGTGCCTTGAATTAATTTAGTAGTTCAGCGGATTGACACGTTAATAGCATGCTTGATTTCACGACATGAACAATTCGTCTCAATAAATATTGGAAATATGGCAGTTTTGCTAATAGCATATTATTAATGCTTATCATTATAATGATGATTTAAATGAGATTCATAGAGAAAATCTTGTTCATTTGAATATTTAATAGAAGTATTCAAATTTGGCTTTCATAGTGAATACAAAGAAAAGACTAGGCTTTTACTTTCTACAAATAGTTAATTGTTGCTAGATCTCATACAGAAAAAACCCACACTCCTATCAAATCAGCCTCCATTAACATATTTTCATTTTTGTTGGTGTCATCATATGTCATCTCCATTCATATGGTTGTCATTCGCCAAACATTTTCTATGTCATCTTTTCAAAATTTCTGAATACATTTGCACACGAATTTGCAACTCAAATCGATAAGATGAAAGTTGTATTCAATCAATTTTTATTGTTTTCAATTTAATGTGGGGAATTTTTAAAATTTCTTATTAGGAGAAAATACAAAATCTCAAAACTTTTATTTTAATCCCATCAGAATGCGGAAGGTATTAATCAATCAGTCAGTGGAAAAAACTGCAGCCGTACAATGACGTTTTTGTGTTATAATGCCAAAATCAATGTGATTTTTGTTAATTGCCGTTAATAATTGAAATATTCGTTTTTGTTAAATATAAATTTTAAAATTTCAATTTTGCTCCTCACAGTGGGGGAGTTAGTTAAGCTGAAATTGATTGATAGACTAATAATGGTAGCATTTTTGGGTTTGAAAATGTTTGTGATGCTTTTTTTGGTCGAGGAATGTAGTCTTAGCATATAAAAATATAAAAAAAAATATTAAAATAGGTAGCTTTCAATGCATTTTTATGGAGTGTTGAGATTAATAATGGCCAAAGCAAAATAAAAATAATATGAATCATTTTTGGACGTACACAGAAGACATACAAATTTATGGTATCCTACACACATTTGCTTTAAAAACAGCTATCTATCTTCAGTTCTTTTTGTAAATATTATTGAATGAAAGCAAAAATTTTCGGAAATAGCATCAAATTTTAGAATAAGTTTAGATTTGTTGGAATTTGTCACCTTTTATTTTGGCCCATTCCCGGCGCAGCGCATGCTTGAGGAGATCGACACTTTGGTATTTTTTAGTGCCAACCTTGCTTTCCAAAATACTCCAGCCACAATAGTCCAACGGATTGGTATCCGGAGATTTTGGTGGCCATTTGGCGCTAGAAATGAAGCGAGGAACCTCATTTTGTAACTATTCTTGGGTGACGCGTGCTGAGTGCGACGGTGTTGAGTCCTGTTGGAATGTCCAAGATATGCGGACAAAATGTTTGAGTGCCCAAGGCTTTAATACACCCTCCAGAATATTCTGATGCCATGGTCGATTAATACGAGCGGAGAGCGACCATCGGCTGTTATGGCGACCCACACCATCACCATGGCCGACGCTTAGGTTCCGGTGGCCAACCGAAGGTGTACATTTTCAGCTGACCTCTTTGGCAAGTAAACACGAATGTTTTCTCGTCGGAGACTGAGAAAACCAAACTCGGCAGTTCACCACTTTCGGCCAAGCGAAGCAATTCTTTAGCTCTTTTGAGTCTAGTTTCTTTCTGTTGCGGTGTAATTCTTGCACTTTTTGGAATTTTAATGGCTTTACCCCGAGCTCGTTTTTCAATATGCTCTGGAGTGCTCTAACGATAGCCACTTCTGGTTTTCCAGCCAAATATAAAGAAGTCACACTATCAAGATTTTTCTGGAAAATTCTAACCAAAATGCTTTTCTACGCTTGTAAACAATATAATGAGCTGTCACTGAAATAATTTTAACAGCTGTCGGACAAGTGGCTTAGAAATGATAGCAGTCTGAACTGGGTTGCTGTTCTTTCATCTCACCCTGTATGTATAAAATCAAGAGGCTCTTAAAGCTATTGAATCTTTCAAAATCAATTCTGATGCTGTCCTGAGGTGTAGAACAGCTCTGTAGAACTGCACACAACTAACCGGCATTGTAATTGCTCATTGTAATGTTGAAGGAAATGAGAAAGCCGATGAATTGGTACGGATGGACTCGCAGTCAACAGACCTTGAAGTCGCCAACACGTTAAAAGTCCAGCTTTGTCATTATAACAGAGCATTAGAACTAATCTTCAGGGAGAAAGCCAAAGGAACACGGTGCATGGTAACAAAACAAATGTAAGTAAATATATACACGCATAGATTTCAGTCTCTATTGAGCATGAATAACAAGCCACTCCAACATCCCATCCAGAATGTCCAAATGGGAAACTATAACATCGAATGCTGCAGTTTGTGTGAGGATGAGAAAAAGAATAAAAGGATCAAACGCCTATTATGCCACTGTCCGGCTCTATCAAGGGAAATTCTACGAGCTATGGGGGAACATTCGACTCATGATCTCAGTGTGCGTTCAGACACTTATCCTTTTGTCATGGCAAAGGTAATTTAAGATAATTTTAGATCCTGTATTCTTTGTACCAAATCCTTTTCAGGACATTTGGAGTCAAACTAGGGGTGTCCGTCCGTCTGTCTGGCTGGTGCGCACGATAATTCTCGAAGGGAGTGTCCGATTTGTTCTAACATTGGTACATCATAATATTATTGTCAAACTTAAATCGAGTACGGAGAGGGGCAATGTCGATCCACTCCTTCCCCCACAAAGAGTCAAAATTTTGAATAAAAAAAACGCTAATAAAATGCGAAATTAGCATCCGAATTATACTCGAATCTATATCATGCCTGCAGGGCTTTTGCTATTGAAAATGTGTCATGTAGATCCACGTTTTGGTATAGCCCCCATGGTGCCTCTCTATTTTCGGTATTTTAGCGAATTCGGTATTTGAAGTTCGTAATGGATACTACAGCCTAAGACAGACAATTGTCTGCGCAGGTTTACGCCTTCGTATAGCCCCCATATAACGGTATCTCCCGATAATGGATACTTTCATGATTTTAGCGAAATTACTCGCCGGAATTGTTTTAAATTTGGTATTTGAAGTTCGTAATGGATACTACAGCCTCCGACAGAAAATTGTCTGTGCAGGTCCACGTCTTCTTATAGCCGCCATATAACGATACCACCAGATATTCGGTATTTTGACGATTTTAACGACATTATTCTACGGAATTGTTTCAAATTTGGTATTTGAAGTTCGTAATACATTCTGCAGCCTAAGACAGAAAATAGTCTGTGCAGGTCCACGTTTTCGTATAGCCCCCATATAACGATACCTCCCGATATTTGATATTTTAATGACTTAAGCGACATTATTTAGCGACATTATTTGATTAAATCGATTTAGTCTGTCTGTTGTGATTATGCTTTTTCGAACAAATTGAGATGGAAGCCTAAAAACGTAGGCGGGCTAAGTTCGTAAATGGGCCACGTTGGTCTACGTTTTCGTATAGTCCCCATATAACTTTGTCTCCTGATATCCGATATATTAATAATTTAAGCCACAATTTCTATCAAAATTATTTAAAATTCTATATTTAGATCTGGTAGAAGGACCTGCTTCCTTTAATATTACATTGTCCATATAAGTCCATATTTTCCAATAGCTCCGATATAACGGCACATCCCGATGTTCGGTATTTTGACGATTTCTTTAAAATTGCATGTCAATTTTACTAGTTTTAAATAAAATTCTAAAGTTTCCTGAATTTTTAGCAATAAGTTTGCAAAATAATATAAAATTGGAATGTGTGGATGAGGGTATATAGGGCAGTCCCCTACCCAAGTCTACTTTGATCCGACTTTTAATGTAAATTGCAAATCCTGTGATATTTCCGAACTTAAAAAATGTGTGAGGGAAGTTTGTTAAAACGTAGCACATAATCAAAACTAATTTGATTCCAATACATTTCCATTTTTAGATTACAAATTCTCAAATTCTTTATCTCAATATGGCTGTTTTATAAATTTCGTATTAATTCCAATAAATTTCCATTATTAGCTTTTTTGCATTACAAATTTTTAAAATCTTCAACTCAATATGACTATTTTTGAAATTTTTGTTAAACATGATTGCCATTTAGAATTACATATTTGATGATCGGTGTATCGCCCACTGTTTTTACAATTTTCAATACCACCAAAATTGGAAAGTTGATATTCATGTGAATTTTGAATTAAGATAAATAATCGCTGAGATCACACCAGTTCTGTCACTGTCACTTAACATATGTAAGTCCACAGTACACAACAAACGAAACCAAACCAAACCAACAAAACTGAAGACGATTTCACTTGAAAAAAAAAAAAAAACAGTTTCGATTATAGCCAATATTGGTTATCAAAAATGCTGTCATGTAATATTATCTTCGCGTTTATAAGCCAATGTTCAATGTCAGTTCGATGCACTGGATTTTGTAATGAAATCAAAAATTAAAATAAAAAAAAAACATTTTCATTAACACATTCAATGATGCAAAGCAGGTTAACTAGATTGAGCGGAGTTGTGGTATATTGTTTACACAGCGAAAGCGAGGACATCGCACAATGGTGGTTAAAATCCAATGGGTTTTCATTGCCAAGTCAATAATAATTTCGCATATTTTTATAAATCCGGGTATTCAGTTTTTTTTTTCTAAATAAATATCATTTCTACAAAACTCGTATGTCCTTTTTTCAACACTTAACAATTGTTCGATTTCCAACACTCACCATTTTGAAATTGATTTTTTTAATGTTTTCACGACCTTGGAATTTTGAATTTTCGTTAAGCACTTTCTTTCGATTATTTTTAACCTAGAATTAAAAATTATTTATTTTTTTTTTTATATTTGTTTATAATTTTTTTAATTTAAATTTTTTCACAAAAATCCACTTCGAACCCACTTTATGGTTATCTTTCAGTTTTTCAAATAACTTAAGAATTTTCTTTTCGTTTTTGTTCTGTTCTTTTGTTTCTGTTCGAGCGACGATAACGACGACGTTCACTCGTCCGTCTGTTCACATCAAATAACAGTCATGGCCCGCGTTGTTGCTGTATTTATTTCTTTTGTGGAGCAGTCAGTTACTTGGTGGTATTCTCCCCGAATCCAACAGCAGCAAAAGCTTCTTGATGATGCTTTACGAACATTTTCCTCTTCTTGGCGGTGTTTTTTGTTATTGTTGCTGACTTCGTTTCCAGCGTCAGCGTTTTTGTACGTTCACTGGTGTTGGTGAGTGCTCGCAATTCCTCGTTTCTTTTCAGATTTTTGCTGTAAACATCACATCGCCACCATCAGCTCGCCAGCGAGCCAGCCAGCATTACTGGTGTTGGTTGAAGCGCGAAGATGTTACGCATGCGCACATTTTAACTTTTCGTAAATGCGATATTGTTGTTGTCGCTTCAGTTTGATGAAATATTTTGTTGTGTTTTTTTTTGGTCTTTTTGTTGTTTTAACTTTTTTGCTAAATTGAAACAAGCGCGTTGAGAATTTTGTATTCCAAGTCGTCAGAATTCATTGTAATTTGCATTGAATAAATGCGATTTAAAATAAGATTGCAATTTGTTTTGTGTTACGTTTTTTCTTCTTGGGTACAGAATCAAAAAAAAAAAAAAAAAAAAATCGCTTCGTTTACTTGTCAAGTTAAGCTCTGTTTAATTTAGAATGTTTATTTCGACTGCATTTTCTGTTTTGCTGGCGGATTTTGTTAAGCACTTGTTTTAGGCGTCTTAGCTTACACTGTTGGTAAATCGTCTTTCGTTCTGGCGGCATACCTACTATGTCAGCATTAAAGCGATCATTAAGAACATTCAACAATGTTGTGATTGTATGTAGATAGGTATGTATATAGGTTCCGTGCATGGGAAATTACACATTTAGCTTTATTGTGAAGTTTGCATTGACCACAATTTGGATCACTTTCATTGATGGTGATGTGCTCAGGTGGGTCATGATAAATTGACTTAAATTGGAGGTGTTAACAATTTTGTCGTCATCATCATCATAAAATTAGGTGAGAATATTAAAAACATATTTTTGAAGGAATATTAAATTATAAATTTTCCTTTACTTCGTTTGCGTAATTATACCCCCAGACTTATCATAGTAGATGATATATCTCATTTAATAAGGCTAAAATAGCTCCTACCGAAGCAATGATTATATACCACATATGCCTTTAAATCAAATTCGTTGCAGGACATTTAGAGTTGTCTGCGTGGTGCGCACTCTCGGAAAGTGTACATTGTAATATGACTTGCCTGCAGACAAAATGGTACTATATCATTGTGGGACAATATCAATGAGGATAATTTCCTCACGTAAAAATTTCAAAATTTCTGAGAACATGAATATTGCAAATCGTTATGTCTGCATCAGCTTTATATCAAGAACGAAAATTGATCGATCTTCCAGATATCTCTTCTACAAATGGATTATAACTTTAAATAACTATCTGTTACACAAAAACTATTACAGAAGGAACCCAACCAGAAGTGCTAAAGTAAGTCCGGCAAATTAAGAAAGGAAGCTAACATTTTGCACAGAATAGTTTTTTGACTGCAGGCAAGTCAAGTTTGATGATGGCCTACATCGAGCCATAATTATAGTATAGCCTATTTATTTCGATGATTTTAGCGATATTTTTCAACGGAAGTGTCTAAAATTCTACACAAGGAGTTTTTGTAAGCACTTTGCCTCTTGGAAGATAATTGTCTATATAGGTCCACGACCCATATAACAGTTCCTCCCGATATATATTATTTTGATGATTTCAGCGTCATTATTCCCCGGAATGGTTTCAAATTTCGTATTTGCACTTCGAAATGGGTGCTACAGCATGTGACAGAATATTATCTACACAGGTCTTCGTATAGCCGCCATATAACCATACCTCCCTATATTCGGTATTTTGATGATATTAGCGGTATTATCCAAAAGAATAGTTTCAATTTTTT